>NW_007246478.1:93422-94682 GCF_000164805.1 Carlito syrichta
CTAAAAAAAAAAAAAAAAAAAAACCTGAAAAACTACGAAAGAATATTTTAAGCATATATGTGTATATCCCCATATCATCTTAGATATTTATCTCTAATATGCCTATGTTGTCTATCAATCTATAGTATAAATGATTAAACAAACTGAAAGCACTCACAGTCCAGCTAAAGAGATGATATTATCAATCCACTGGGAGTCGTTCTTTGCTTTATCTTCTAGAGGTGCTTATTCATGTTTTTTCTTTTTGATTTGTAGATTTTTTTTGTATGCTGAAAACAAATATTTCATTGGTTAAATGTGTGGCAGATATCTTCATCTAATTTATGTCTTTTAAAAAGGTCATTGCAGCCAGGCTCGGTAGCTCAGCCTGTAATCCTAGTGCTTTGGGAGGTTAGGGTGAGTGGATTGCCTGAGCCTGCGGGTTCGAGACCTGTCTGGGCAACTTGACGAGACCTCATCTCTACAATAAAATAAAAAATTAGCTGGGCGTGGTAGCGCACGCCTGTAGTTCCAGCTACTTGGAAGGCTGAGGTGGAAGGATCGCCAGAGCCCAGCAGGTCAAGGCTACAGTGGCTGGGAACGTGCCACTGCACTCCAGGCTGGGCGACAGAGTGAGACTCTAACTCAAAAAAAAAAAAAAAAAAAAATGAAAAAGAAGAACAAAACTAAAGGTCTAACGCTACCTGATTTTCAGAATTATTATAAGTCTACAATAATCAAGACAGTGTTGTATTGCTGTAAAACAGACAAACAGATCAATGAAATAGAACAGACAGTACAGAAATAGATCCATAAATATATAGACAGTTGATTAACAAAGGTACAAAGGTGATTCAATGGAGAAAGGATATTTTTTTCAACAAATGGTGTTCCATTTGTTGCATAAAAATTAACTTTTATTCATACCTCATACTAAATAAAAACAATAATGAATGGATCATAGACCTAACTGTAAAACCTAAAACTTCTATAAGAAAGCAAAAAAAACCCTTTGTGACCTTGGAGTAGCCAAAAATTCCTTAGACATGACACAGGAAGCATGATCCATAAATGAACAAATTAATAAATTAGGTTAGGCACGGTGGCTCAAGCCTGTAATCCCAGCAATTTAGGAGGCCAAAGAGAGAGGGTTGCCTCAGCCCAGGGGTTTGAGACCAGCCTGGGCAACCTGGTGAGATCTCATCTCTACAATAAATTTTTTTTTTTTTTTTTTCCCTTCTGATTTGGAGTCTCACTCTGTCGCCCAGACTGGAGTGCAGT
>NW_007246478.1:94702-98600 GCF_000164805.1 Carlito syrichta
GGCGATTCTTCCGCCTCAGCCTTCCGAGTAGTCGGAATTACAGGCATGCGCCACCACGCCCAGCTGATTTTTTGATTTATTGTAGAGATGAGGTCTCGCTGCCCAGGCGGGTCTCGAACCCGCGGGCTCAGGCAATTCACTCACCTCAGCCTCCCAAAGGCGCAGGATTACAGGCTGAGCCACCGAGCCCGGCTCTACAATAAATTTTTAAAAAATTAGCCGGGCGTGGTAGTATGCGCCTGTAGTTCCGGCTTCTTGGAAGGCTGAGGCAAAAGGATAGCCTGAGCTCAGCAGGTCGACGATGGGTTGACTGTGAGCATACCACTGCACTCCATTCTGGGCGATGAGACTCCAACTCAAAAAAAAAAAATTAATAAATTGGATCTCATTCAAAATAAAGCATGTCAAGAGACACTTAAGATAGACAAGACAAGCCACGTGTTATAAGAAAATCTTTTCAGTAATATATCTGATAAAACACTTGTATTAGCCAGGCTCGGTGGCTCAGCCTGTAATCCGTGCCTTGGGAGGCTGAGGTGAGTGGATTTCCTGAGCCTGCGGGTTCAAGACCCACCTGGGCAACTTGGCGAGAACTCATCTCTACAATAAATTAAAAAATTAGCCAGGCGTGGTAGCACACGCCTGTAGTTCCAGCTACTTGGAAGGCTGAGGCGGAAGGATCGCCGGAGCCCAGCAGGTCGAGGCTGTGGTGGCCGGGAGCGGCCACTGCACTCCAGTCTGGGTGACAGAGTGAGACTCCAACTCAAAAAATAAAAATAAACACTTGTATTCAGAACACATTTTAAAAAACTCCCAAACCTCTATTAAAAAACACACATCCCAATAAGAAAAGTGACAAAATATTTGAATAGCCACTTCACCGAATAAAATATACAGAAGGCAAAAGAGCACATGAAAAGATGTGAAACATTATTAGTTATTAAGGAGATGCAAATGTAAATGAAAGTCAAATTAAAATGCAATGAAATAACAAAACACCTAATAGGTAACATCAACAAGATTGATCATAGCAAATGTTGATGAGAATGTGATGCAACTAGAGCCCTAATACCCTGCTAATGGGAATGTAAAATGATTTCAAAACAATTTGATGGTATCACAAAATGTTCAGTATACACCTATCATATAAAACAACTATTCCATATATTCCACCAAGAGAAATAAAAATATTCAACCCGGGCACGGTGGCTCACGCCTGTAATCCCAGCACTTTGGGAGATGGAGGCGGACTGCCTGATCTTAGGGTTCGAGACCAGCCTAAGCAGCATGATGAGACTTCATCTCTAAAAAAAAAAACAAAAAAGGAGCCGGGCATGGTGGTGTATGCCTGTGATTCTAACTACTTGGGAGGCTAAGGCAAAAGGATCACTGGAGCCCAGCAGGCTGAGGCTGCTGTGACTGGGAGCGTGCCACTGCACTCCAGTCTGGGTGACAGAATGAGAATACAACTCAAAAAACAAAACAAAACAACTCCAAAATTAGAGACAATCCAAATGCCCATTAACAGGTAAATGGGGGTGGGGGTGCTGGGAAACACTGTGGTCTAAACAATGGAACACTACACAACAATGAAAAGAATGAACTATCATTTTCATGCTATAACGCAGATGAATCTCAAAATATCATGCCAGCCAGGCTCGGTGGCTCAGCCTGTAATCCCGCGCCTTTGGGAGGCTGAAGTGGGTGGATTGACTTAGTCCGTGGGTTTGAGACCCGTGCGGGCCACTTGGCGAGACCTCATCTCTACAATAAATCAAAAATTAGCCAGGCATGGTAGTGCCCGCCTGTAGTTCCAGCTACTTGGAAGGCTGAGGCGGAAGGATCGCTGGAGCCCAGCAGGTCGAGGCTGTGGTGGCCGGGAGCGGCTACTGCACTCCAGTCTGGGCGACAGAGTGAGACTCCAACTCAAAAAAAAAAAAAAAAAAAATTATGCCAAATGAAAGAAACCAGACAAAAATGTATATTGTATATTTCAATTTATACAAAATTCTAGACAATGCAAAATAATCTATAAAAAGAGAAGGCAGAACAGACAGGTTGCAGCAACGGTGATGGACCTGGGAAGCGGCAGGAGGGAAAAAAGGGCAGATTGTAAAGGCAGATTGCAAGAAAACTTTGGGTGATGACGTGTCAAAACCAATCCAGCCTGGGCAACATAGTGCAACCTTGTCTCTAAAAAAAAAAAAAAAAATCAAAAAATTAGCCAGACATGGTGGCACATGCCTGTAGTCCCAGCTATTTAGGAGGCTGAGGGAGAAGGATTGCCTGAGCCCAGGAGGTTGAGGCTGTGGTGAGCCATGATTGTGCCATTGCACTCCAGCTTCGGTGATACAGTGAGGTGCTGACTCAAAAAAAAAAAAAATTTAACCAAATTTTATACTATAAACTTGTGCATTTTATTGTATATCAATTGTACCTCAATCAAGATGTTAAAATAGGGCCACAAACTCTCTTCTACTTCTTCCAGTAAGAGATGGATTCTAATTCTCCTTCTCCTAAATCTGAGTTGGCCGTAGAGTCTTGTTTGACCATTAGAATGGCTTCTGATCCTAGGCTATAAGAAGCTGTTCACCAGCCGGGCTCAGTGGCTCAGCCTGTAATCCTATACCTTTGGGAGGCTGAGGTGAGTGGATTGCCTGAGCCCGCGGGTTTGAGACCCTCCTGGGCAACTTGGCGAGACCTCATCTCTACAATAAATTTAAAAATTAGCCAGGCGTGGTAGCACATGCCTGTAGTTTCAGCTACTTGGAAGGCTGAGGCGGAAGGATCGCCGGAGCCCAGCAGGTCGAGGCTGCGGTGGCCGGGAGCGGCCACTGCATTCCAGTCTGGGTGACAGAGTGAGACTCCAACTCAAAAAAAAAAAAAAGAAGCCATTCACCTTTGGCACAGCTGTCTGGGAACACTCTCTGTGGGAACCCTGAGCTGCCATGTAAAAGGTCTAGCTAAGTTGAGATTGTGATGCCAGAGAGGCCACATGTAGTCACTCCAGTTGAAGCTCCCAACTGAGCCTAGTCTTCCAGCCATCTCCACCAAAGTGCCAGATGTATGAGTGACCAGCTCAGACCAGCACAGATGCCAGCTGAATCCCATAGAGTAACCTTTGTTTTTGTCATGTGGAACAAAGATCAACCTAATTGAGCGCCGCTTGAATTCTAGACCTCTGACATTGTGAGATACAACAAAATGCCTGTGGTTTAAAGCCACTAGAAAGTTTTGGGGCAATTTATTGCACAGCAAGGAGTAGATAACAAAAACAAAATTTGGCTCCTGGAAGTTGAGGGATGCTTGTGTAACAAAAACATATGGCACTGGCATCAGTACCAGGCAGGGGGCAGAAGCTGGAAGGGCCATGAAGAGACTGATAGTGAAAGCTTGAAGAACAATGAGGAAAATGTTATTGAAGCTGGAGAAAATCTGACTCGTGTTATATAGTAGTCAGAAGTTTAGTGAAACTATTGACTTTGGTAACATGAAAAATAGAATGCTCCTAATGTACCTAATGAACTGGTAGATCTGACAAAGGAGATTTTCAAGCAGAATGTTGAAGGTGCCAAGTGATTTATTTGGCTGTGTATATATATATATTTTTTAGTTGGAATCTCACCCTGTCGCCCAGGCTGGAGTGCAGCAGCACACTCACAGCCACACCAGCGTCAACTTGCTGGGCTCCAGTGATCCTTCCACCTCAGCCTTCCAAGTAGCCTGAACTACAGGTGCGTGCTACCACGCCCGTCTAATTTATTTTTTATTTTGTATTTTAGTGTAGAGACAAGGTCTCACCAAGTTGCCCAGGCTGGTCTCAAACCCTCAGGCTCAAGCAATCCTCTCACCTCCGCCTCCCAAAGTGCTGGGATTACAGGCTGAGCCACCAAGCCCA
>NW_007246478.1:99276-105265 GCF_000164805.1 Carlito syrichta
GCGCCGCCACTGCACTCCAGTCTGGGCGACAGAGTGAGACTCCGACTCAAAACAAAACAAAACCAAACAACAACAACAACAACAAAACAAATCACTATTTGTACCCCATAAAGCTATTGAAAAAAAAAAGTTTTTTAAAAAAGAAAGAAACCATCCAGGGACAGTGGCTCACACCCGTAATCTCAGCACTTTGGGAGGTGGAGGTGAGAGGGTTGTCCAAGTCCAGGTGTTTGAGACTAGCCTTGTCAAATTGATAAGACCTCATCTCTCCAATAAATAAAAAGCTTAGTTGGGCATGGTAGTGTGTGCATCTGTAGTTCCAGCTACTTGGAAGGCTGAGGCAGAAGAGTCGCCTGAGCCCAGCAGGTCGAGGCTGCGGTGGCCATGAGTGAGCCACTGCACTCCAGCCTGGACAACAGAGGGAGACTCCTAAAGGGAAGAGAAGGGGAGAGAAGGGGAGGGGAGGGGAGGGGAAGGGAGAGGAGGGGAGGGAAGGAGGTAGGAACTGCAAAAATAAAGAAAGACCTCAAAGTAAAGATAATCTCAAATCTCAAGGGTGTGGCTGAGAGAAGCTTTAATGAGTGCCTCATAGACCCTTGGGACTACGACAAAAAGGCTTTAAAGAATCTTAAGGCATCCTATAGCATGCTGACTCACAACCTAAGCTAGGAATGGCCTGTCCTGAAGAGGTTTGTGAGTACAGGTTTTGGCTAATAGAGTAAACCCAAACAAGATGCATAGGAACCCCGCAATGTTTTTGGAAAGGATTATATTGGTGGAAGGATGATCTTTTGGGCCAAAAGGAACAGAGAGAGTTCAAAATGAAAAAAGCCCTCAGTGGTCCCAAATTTCTATGGTCAGGAGGCTGCAAAACGGGACATTTCTATTGAAAAAGGAAGGGCGACTTAGAACTCTTACATTAAGGTCTTTGACCAAATTTGAGTTAATTTTTGCATATGATATGAGTTAAGGGTCAAACTTCATTTTTTTGCATGTGGCTATTCAGTTGTCCCAGTGCCATTTTGTTGAAAATAAAATTTTCCACCATTAAATGGTCTTAGCATGCTTGTTGGAAGTCAGTTGACCATAAACATTTGGGTTTACTTCTAGATTCTCTATTCTATTCCATTGATCTATATATGTATTTTTATACCAGTACTACACTGTCTTGATTATTGTTGCTTTTTAATAAATTTTGAAATCAGGAAATTTGAAGCCATCTAACTTTGCTCTTTTTTTCCCCAAGATTGTTTTGGCCATTCTAGTTCTTGCAATTCCATGTGAATTTTTGTTTTTCAAGTTTTTGTTTCAATGACTTTAGGGGGTACAAATGATTTTTAGTTACATGAATGCATTGTATGGTGGCCGAGAAGTCTGGGCTTTAAAGTGTATCCACCACTCCCACTGTGTACATTGTACCTGAGAGATGACATTTCAAACAGATTATATTGAATCTGTAGATCAATTTGGGTTCTATTGCCATCCTAACAATATTAAGTCTTCTGATCTATGGATATGGATGTTTTTCCATTTATTTAGATCTTTAAGTTCTGTCAACAATGTTTTGTAGTTTTCAGAGTATAAGTTTTGCAGTTCTTTTGCTAAATTTATTACTAAGCATTTTATTCTTTTTGATGCTGTTGTAAATGAAATTTTCCATTTCAGATTTTTCATTGCACATGTATAAAACATTTTGCATGCAGATCTTATTTCCTACAAATTTGCTGAATTCATTTATTAGTTTTAACTGTGTTTAGTGGATTCAATTAGATTCTCTCTAATTGAGATTATGTTATCTGTGTGTAGACATAGTTTTACTTCTGCCTTTCTAACCTGGATGCCATTTCTTTCCCTTTCTTGCCTGATAACCCCAGCTAGAACCTCCAGTACAATGTCGAATGGAAGTGGTGAGAGTGGACATTTTTATCTTGTTCCTGATCTTAGGGGAAAAACATTTGGTCTTTTATCATTAAGTATAATGTTAGCTGTGTGTTTTTTATCAGATGGCAGAAGTTCTTATCTATTCCTCCTATATTTTTTTGTCATGAAAAGATATTGAATTTTGACAAATGACTTTTCTGCATCTATTGAGATGATTACATGGTTTTGTTTTTTATTCTATTGATAGGAGATATTGTATTAATTTTCAGATACTAAATCATCCTTGTATTCCTGATAAAAGCTTCACTTAGTCATGATGTATAATTCTTTTTTATATGTTGTTAGATTCAGTTTGCTAGTATTTTGTTGAGAATTTTTGCATCCATATTCATAGTATTCTTTTCTTGTGATGTATTTGCTTGATTTTGGTATTAGGGTAATACTAGCCTCATAGAATAAGTTGGCAAGTATTCCTTTCTCTTCTATTTTTTTAGAAGAGTTTGGAAGAATTGGTATTAATTCTTTTTTAAAGGTTTGATAGAATTCTTTGGTGAATTGTCTGAGCCTAGACAGTAGTAATTTAATTTCCTCACTTGTTATAGGTCTATTCAGATTTTCTATTTCTTCTTGAGTCAATTTTGGTAATTTGTGTCTTTCTGGTAATTTGTTCATTTCATCTGTTATCCAATTTGTCATATAATTATTCAGAGTATTCCTTTATAATTTTTTTTTTTTTTTTGAGTTGGGAGTCTTACCTTATAACCCAGGCTCAGTGCAGTCTCATGATCATGGCTCACTGCAGCCTTGACATCCTGGGCTCAGGAGTTCCTTCTGCCTCAGTCTCCTGGGCAGCTGGAACTATAGGCATCTGCCACTATACCTGGCTAGGTTTTTGATTTGTTGTAGAGATGAAGTCTCACTATGTTGCCCAGGTTGGTCATGAACTTCTGGGTTCAAGCAACCCTCCTGCCTTGGCCTCCCAAAGTGCTGGGATTACAGAGCATGAGCCACCATGCTCAGTCTCTTTTATAATTTTTAGAATTTTTATGTAAGGTCGGTATCTCCCCTTTTTCATTTCTGGTTCTAGTAATCTTGCTTGACAAATGTAGCTAAAATTTTGTCAATTTTGTTGATCTTTTCAAATAACCACATTTTAAGTTAATCAATTTTCTCCATTTTACATGATTCTTTATTTCATTAACTTTTACTCTAACTTACTATTTTCTCCCTCCTGCTTGCTTTAGATGTCGTTTCCTCTTCTTTTTCTAGTGTCCAAAGGTGGAAGTTTAGGTTGTTAATATGACATCTTTCTTCTTCTTCTTTTTTTATTTTTATTTTTTGAGTAGGAGTCTCACTCTGTCACCCAGGTTGAAGTGCAGTGGCACGCTCCCGGCCATCGCAGCCTCGACCTGCTGGGCTCAGGTGATCCTTCCGCCTCAGTCTCCCAAGTAGCCGGAACTACAGGCGCGTGCTACCATACTATGGCTAATTTTTTGATTTATTGTAGAGACAAAATTTGCCAAGTTGTCTGGACTGGTCTCGAACCCTCGGGTTCAGTCAATCTACTCGCCTCGGCCTCCTGAAGTGCTGGGATTAAAGGCTGAGCTATGGAGCCTGGTCTTTTTTTTTTTTTTGAGTTGGAGTCTCACTCTGCACCCAGGCTGGAGTGCAGTGCAGTAGCACACTCATAGCCACCGCAGCCTAGACCTGTTGGGCTTAAGTGCTCTTTCTGCCTCAACCTTCCAAGTAGCTGGAACTACAGGCACACATCATCTTTCTTCTTAATATAGGCAGTTATTGCTATACATTTCTCTCTAAACACTGATTTAACCGTATTCCATTAGTTTTGGTATGTTGTATATTCACTCCAGTAACATTTTTTTGTTTTAAAGTCTATTTTGGTCAGGCATGGTGGCTCATGCCTGAGCCCAGGGGTTGGAGATCAGATAAATCAAAAAAATTAGCTGGATGTGGTGGCACACATCTGTAGTTCCAGCTACTTAGAAGGTTGAGGTGAAAGGATCTCCTGAGCCCAGCAGGTCGAGGCTTTGGTGGCTGTGAGTGTGTCACTGCACTCCAGCCTGGGAGACGGAATGAGACTCTGACTCAAAAAAGAAAAAAGAAAAATTTATGTTTCAGAATATGATGTGTCTGTTTGTGAATTTCTTTGTATTTGTCCGACTTGGAATTTGTTGAGTTTCTGGGATGTGTAGATTACTGATTTTTAATATTTTGGAGAATTTTTCAGCCATTATTTCTTTAAAAATTATTTCCAGCTGGGTGTGGTGGCCCACATCTGTATTCCCAGAACTTTGGGAGGCAGAGGTGAGAGAATTGTCTAAGCCCAGGGGTTCGAAACCAGCCTGAGTAACTTGGGGAGACCCTGTCTCTACAATAAATAAATAAATAATTAGGCCGGGCTTGGCGGCTCAGCCTGTAATCCCAGCACTTTGGGAGTTTGAGGCGAGTGGATTGCCTGAGGCCATAGGTTCGAGACCCGCCCGGGCAACTTGGCGAAACCTCAAAAATTAGCTGGGCGTGGTAGCGTGCGCCTGTAGTTCCAGCTACTTGGAAGGCTGAGGCGGAAGGATCGCTGGAGCACAGCAGGTCGAGGTTGTGGTGGCCAGGAGCCTGCCACTGCACTCTAGCCTGGATGGCAGAGTGAGACTCTGACTCAAAAAAAAAATTGTTTCTGCTTCTGAGTCTACTCCTTCTTGTATTCCCATTATGCATACATTGGTGAGCTTAATAATGTCCTACATTTCTCTAAAGCTGTTTCTTTCTCTTCATTCTTTTTTTTCTCTATTCTTTGTATTTATTACATTATCGCTACTAATTCTCATTGTTTCTTCTGCCAGCTAAACATACAGAACTCATATTTCCAGACATTAAAACACAATTGATAAGAAAAGTCACATATTAAACAATTATATATGACTTCCAGCAAGATAAAATGACAGAAAAATGAATTGAGTTCACAAATTAAACAAAAATTGCAAGGTATTAAAAAGTGAATGAGGCCATTGTTTTGCTAAGGACTGGCCAGGCCATGTATTCTTTGAGCTATGGCCAGGTCAAGTTTTCTAGCTTTGGCTCTCTCCCCTATCTTGGAGAGATGAATCTCCTCTCTCTAATATACTTTCTAAATAAACTATATTTTCCTATCTAAAGAAAAAGTGAATAAGCAGCGCTTTTTCTATTATTGAAGCATAACAATACATTTTAGGTCAAAATGTTAATGGATTAATTCTATAAAATTTGTAAGTTTAAAAATCAACAGAAAGCTGCAAATCAGTAAAACTATGATAATTGAGCAAAGCAGTGAGTTGAGGGAAAATTTGGGGTTGGAGTCTTACTCTGTCACCCAGGTTAGAGGGCAGTGGCATGCTCACAGTCACTGCAGCTTCAATCTGCTGTACTCAGGCAATCCTCCCATTTAGCCTTCCAAGTAGCTGAACTACAGGCATGCGCCACCACACCCAGCTAATTTTTTGATTGATTGTAGAGATGAGGTCTTGCCAAGTTGCCCACGCTGGTCTTCAACCTGTGGGCTCAGGCAATCCTTTCACCTCGGCCTGCCAAAGTGCTGGAATTATAAGCGTGAGCCACTGCACCCGCCCTCCTTTGGTGTGTGTGTGTTGGAGTCTCACTCTGTTGCCCAGGCTAGAGTGCAGTAGCGTGTTCATGGCCACCAGAGCCTAGACCTGCTGGCCTCAGGAGATCCTTTTGCCACAACCTTCCAAGTAGCTGGAACTACAGGCGTGAGCCACCACACCTGGCTAATTTTTGGGTTTCATATGACAAACAGAAATTTCATATCCAGAACACACTGAGAAATACTTCAAATACGTATAGAAATTCCCAATCACTAACATCTTATAATCGAATTCAACATTTGTGGAACACATACTATATGTCTATGGTGGCAGTATAGTTCAAAACAGAAAGATAAATGACTGTAGACCCCTATCCTCAAGCTCAATCCAATAAGGAAGAGAGATACATATCATTATTTATTTATTTATTTATTTATTTTGAGTTGGAGTCTCACTCTGTCACCCAGACTGGAGTGCAGTGGCCGCTCCCGGCCACCACCGCAGCCTCGACC
>NW_007246478.1:105285-109052 GCF_000164805.1 Carlito syrichta
GACCCCTATCCTCAAGCTCAATCCAATAAGGAAGAGAGATACATATCATTAATTCAGTATTCATTTATTGATGTATTTATTTATTCTGAGATGGAATATCACTCGGTGGCTCAGACCGGAGCGCAGAGGTCGCTCCCAACCACCACCGCAGACTCGACGTGATGGGCTCCGGCGATCCTTCCACATCAGCATTTCAAGTAGCCAGAATTACAGGCACGAGTTACCACACCCAACTGATTTTTTGATTTATTGTAGAGATGAGGTCTCGCTGCCCAGGTGGGTCTCGAACCCGCAGGCTCAGGCAATCCACTCACCTCAGCCTCCCAAAGGCACGGGATTACAGACTGAGCCACCGAGCCCGGCTGAGATACGTATCATTAAAATAGGGTATGATAAGCACAATAAAAGAAGACTGGTCAAGGTGTAGAAATAACATCATGTCTTATGAAGTTTAAAATATACAGTTGGGCGCAGTGGCTCATGCCTATAATTCCATCACTTTGGGAGGCTGAGGTAAGAAAATTGCCTGAGCTCACGGGTTTGAGACTAGCCTGGGCAACTTGGCAAGACCTTGTTTCTACAATAAATAAAAAAACTAGCCAGATGTGGTGGTGCACACCTTGTGGTTCCAGCTACTTGGAAAGCTGAGGCAGAAGGATCGCCTGAACCCAACAGGTCAAGGCTGCAGTGGCTGTGCTGGAATTATAGGCGTGAGCTGCAACCTGGCAAGACCTCATCTCTACAATAAAATAAAAATCAACGGGTGTGGTAGCACATGTTTGTAGTTCCGGCTACTTGGAAGGCTGAGGCGGAAGGATCACTGGAGCCCAGAAGGTCGATGCCAGGGTGGCTGTGACTCTGTACTACAGCCTGGGTGACAGAGTGAGACTCCAATTCAAAAAATTAAAAAGATAAAAATAATAAAAAATCAAAATGGAAAAAGACTTGAATAGACATTTGTCCAAAGAAGATATACAGATGGCTAATAAGCACATGAAAAAATATTCAACGTCACTAATCATTAGGGAAATGCAAATTAAAACTGTAATGAGATATCACTTCACATTCATTAGAATAACTACTACCAAAAAATAAAAAATAAAAAACCCTGGAAAATAACAAGTATTTGGTGAAGATGTGAAGAGACTAGAATCCCTGTGTATTGTTAATAGGAATGTAAAAGGTACAGTTGTTGTAAAAAAAATAGTGTAAAAATTCCTTAAAAAAATTAAAAATACAATTACCATATAGTCTAGCAATTTCACTTCTGGGTATAAAACCAACATAATTGAAAGTGGAGGCCAGGCTTGGTGGCTCAGCCAGTAATCCCAGCGCTTTGGGAGGCCAGGGTGAGCGGATTGCCTGAGCCCGTGGGTTCGAGACCCACCTGGGCAACTTGGCAAGACCTCATCTCTACAATAAATTAAAAAACTAGCCAGGCGTGGTAGTGTGTGCCTGTAGTTCCAGCTACTTGGAAGGCTGAGGCAGAAGGATCGCCGGAGCCCAGCAGGTCGAGGCTGCGGTGGCCAGGAGCAGCCACTGCACTCCAGTATGGGTGACAGAGTGAGACTCCAACTCAAAAAAAAAAAAAAAAAAAAAAGTTGATTTGAGTGGGCAAAAGGCATGAATAGACACCTCAAAAGAGGAGATACAGGCAACCAACAGACACATGAAAAAGTGCTCAGCCTCCCTCATCATCAGAGAAATGCAAATCAAAACCACATTGAGATACCACCTAACCCCAGTAAGAATGGCCATCACTCATAAAACAAACAACAACAGATGCTGGCGAGGATGTGGAGAAAAAGGAACGCTTCTACACTTCTGGTGGGAATGCAAACTAGTGCACCTCTTTGGAAGACATTGTGGTGATTTCTGAAAGAACTAGAAATTGACCCAGCAACCCCCCTGCTGGGAATATACCCAGAGGAACTCAAATCATTCTACAAAAAAGATACCTGCACACGTATGTTTGTTGCAGCTCTATTCACAATAGCAAAAACATGGAACCAGCCATGCTGCCCATCGAAGCTGGACTGGATTTTAAAAAATGTGGTACAGGCTGGGCTCGGTGGCTCAGCCTGTAATCCTGAGAAAACCATAATAGAGCATACCATAAACTTAGGTTAAGAGCATGCTATAACCCAATAAATATATAATCGGCTTATGGACAATAGCACAGTCATTTTAGTTTTCTGCTTTAAAACATAACCTGTAGCTGTTTAAAGTTTCAGTTATGGGAAAAACTGCAGTTCAAGCTTCAACCCCTTCCCTTGACCCACTTTCCCCTTAGCAACAACCAATCAGGTGCCAAGGGAAAATCACATAAAGTTTCCAAATGTCTCTGCAACTTCCCCAGCTAGTGGGCCAAGGTCAGCCCGAGTCAAGCTAGCCAATCCTCCACGATTGAGCTGACCACCAGAGGTTACTACCCAATTAAATGGTAACAAGACTGGAAAGTCCCCCCAAACTCCTCCTCCCTTTGTGTAAAAACATAAAAGCTGTCTGCTTAAGGAAGTCAGGGCCTCTGGGTGTACTCTGCTGCGTCGGTTGTCAACAGAGGTCCAGGCTCGAGCTTGCAAATAAAGACCCTCTTGAACTTTCATCGGAATTGGTTCTTGGTGGTCTCTCAGATTGAAATTTCGGCTACTACATTTGGGGGCCTCGTCCGGGATTCCAGAGACCCCCCCCCCCCAAGACCTCAGTCCCAAGGGTTCTCAGGCCAGCATTCGGTAAGTCACTCCCAGGTTAGCGCATCTGTGTCCTGTATCTCAGGTGGAGCTCCATACTTTGTTCTGAGGTCGGCATCAGGCTAGGCGGACGTGCTGGAAAGCCGCCGGCCGGGGCTCATGGGAGACGTCCCATGATCCCATCCGAAAGATGAGGTCTTCATCTGTGGGGAAGGTCAGACTCGTCGATGGTCTGTCTCTCCCCTATCGTACTTTCAGATTTGTTTTCACGGCCGCTACTGTCTGTCTCTTGTCGTTTTCCCTTTCGTCTTGTTGGTTGTGTTTGTTGTAATGACAGTACTGATGAATGAGATGGGGCTGGCACAGACAACGCCGTTAACTCTCATGACTGATCACTTTTCAGAACTAAAGAAAAGGGCGCACAATTTGAGTGTCGAAATTCACAAAAAGAAATTCCAGGATTTGTGCGCCACTGAGTGGCCCGCCTTCATTGTAGGCTGGCCACAAGAAGGGAGCTTTCTAGCAAGTGTTCTCTTACAGGTCAAGAATGTCATCCTCCAAAGAGGCTCCCAGGGTCACCCAGACCAACTACCTTATATACTGGTCTGGCAAGATATAGTGGAATCCCCTATCCCTTGGGTGAAACCCTACCCTCCTACCCCGTTAAAGGCTTTGAGAGTGCTCATGTTGCAGGAGAAGGGGGCGGAACCTTCGGAGCCACCGGAGAGTGTGTCGTCACAGCCTTGGGAGAAGAAAATCCCTTCCATAAGTCCCCAAAGAACCCCTTTTACCCCATTCTCCCTGATTCTCACTTGGAAGAGATAATTTCCCCCTCCCATACCAGTCAGCTCCCCCTAGACCATCAGCCTTGCCAGCGCCACAACCCCAAGCCGCAGCCGCCGCCACCACCACTGCTGCCACCACTGCGGAGACAGAGCCAGGAGCAGCCGGGGAGGGAAGGCAAAAAAGAGAAATGGATGGACCAGCCATGGGGACTCAAGGGAGAGTCACCAGGGTGGCTGGTCTTGGAGTGGCCCCAGCCGACTCCACGATGATCTTGCCATTGAGAGTGGCTGG
>NW_007246478.1:109072-115170 GCF_000164805.1 Carlito syrichta
TGGGCCTCCAGATGAGGCCGGGAACCAACCCATGCATTATTGGCCATTTTCCATTAGTGATCTATACAATGGAAAACGCAAACTACTACTTTCTCTGAGAATCCTAAAGGGCTGATTAACTTGCTGGAAAAGCATTCTCTTTACCCACCAGCCTACCTGGGATGATTGCCAGATGCTTCTACAGGTATTATTCACCACTGAAGAAAAAGAAAGAATCCAGACGGAGGCCCGGAAGCTGGTTCCGGGAGTTGATGGACAGCCCACCACCAACCCTGATCTTATAAATAAAGCCTTTCCCCTTTCCTGACCTGGATGGGATTTTAACACAGCAAAAGGTAAGAAGAAACTCCGGGTCTACCGCCAGGCTCTGATGGCAGGTCTCCAGGCAGCTGCTCGTAAGCCCACTAATTTGGCTAAGGTATGTAACATAAGGCAGGACAGAAACGAGAGCCCAGCCGCATTTTTAGAGCGTATTACAGAAGCCTTCTGTCAATACACCCCAATGGATCCAGAGGCATCAGAAACCAAAGCAGCTGTAATCATGGCGTTCACTAATCAGGCAGCACCAGATATCAAAAGGAAGCTGCAAAAAATAAAAAAATTAAGACAGAAAAGTTTACAGGATCTGCTGGGGTGGCTGAAAAAACCTTTAACAATAGAGAGAGTCCAGAAGAATGCCAGGACAGGCGTAGCGAGCAGCAGACCAAGGGATTAGCCAAAATTCTCTTAGCTGCCACTACCCACAACCCCAAGGAAAAACAGAAGTGGCTAAAAAAACTGGCTTCTGAGTCAGGCAACAAACCAGGGAACCCTCAGCCAGACCGCCCCAAGTTAGGAAAAAATCAGTGCTTCTACTGCAAGGAGGAAGGACACTACATAAAAAAACTGCCCTAAGCGCCCTCCTCGTCCTGAGGACAAAGTGACTACACTTGTAACTGAATAGAGAGGTCAGGGCTCAGAGTCCCCCCCTGAGCCCCGGGTAACCTTGGAGGTAGGGGGAAAACCCATGACTTTTCATGTGAATTCAGGAGCGGAGCGATCCGTATTATTAAAACCACAAGGTCCTCTCTCAAACAAAATCTCATGGGTTCAAGGAACTAACGAGATAAGACCGGCACACTGGATCACTAAAAAAACAGAGAGTTTAAGCACTGGTACGGTCGCCCATGAGTTCTTAGTTCTTCCCAATTGCCTGTACCCTTTGTTTGGGAGAGATCTGTTAACCAAAGTGAAAGCAAATCTCAGTTTTTGGCCAGACGGGGTGTCAATAACAGATTCAATTGGGCGCCCCCTGCAGATTCTAACTGTAAAATTAAAAAATAAATACAGGCTGTGTCAGGCCCCTGATCCGGAGATGGAATTAGACATTCAGGACTGGCTTCGGGAAATTCCCCTAGCCTGGGCAGAAACTGGAAAAATAGGGTTGGCTAAACACAGGCCAGCAGTTTGTGGATCTAAAGCCCGGAGCAGACCCAGCCCAGGTCCGGCAGTATCCAATCCCTGTGACAGCACGAAATGGGATAACCCCCAACATATGGCTGCTGGATGAGGGAATATTGCAGCCTTGTCAGTCTGCCTGAAACACACCCTTGCTGCCAGTGCAAAAGCCCAATTCAACCGACTACCGGCCTGTTCAGGACTTATGGGAAGTAAACTGCCGGGTGATGGACATACACCCCACGGTCCCTAACCCCTATACCCTCCTCACCACCCTGACCCCAGGCAAGGTTTGGTACACGGTATTAGATTCAAAAGATGCCTTTTTCAGCTTACCGTTGGCCCCACAGAGTCAGGACATCTTCGCCTTCGAGTGGCTGGACCCGGAAAGAGAAATCAGTGGGCAACTCACCTGGACCTGGCTTCCCCAAGGATTCAAAAACTCTCCCACCATCTTCGATAAAGACTTACATGAAGACCTGGGTGAGTTTCGTAACACACACCCCACCCTAACCCTGTTGCAGTACGTGGATGATATTCTGCTAGCCGCAGAAAATCGGGACACGTGCTTGCAAGGCACCAGAGATTTGCTACAAACACTAGGTGCTCTGGACTATCGAGCCTTGGCCAAAAAGGCTCAGATCTGCAAAACTGAAATAAGTTACCTAGGCTACAAACTGAAAGATGGGCAGAGATGGCTATCGGACGCCTGGAAGGAGACGATACTGAGAATTCCACAACCACAAAATGTACACGACAGGTACGTGAGTTCTTAGGTTCGGCTGGCTTCTGCCGCCTATGGATTCCTGGGTTTACTGAGCTTGCCTGGCCATTATATGAGGCCACCAAAAATAAGTCCGACCTCACATGGACGGAAGACATGAACAGATCTTTCAAAACTCTTAAACAAGCCCTGGTGTCAGCCCCAGCTTTGGGAGTGCCAGATCTGACTAAACCCTTTTTCTTGTTTATTAATGAGTCTAAAGGAATAGCCAAAGGAGTGCTGTTACAGCAAATAGGGCCATGGAAGAGACCAGTGACATACCTGTCAAAAAAGTTAGACTCCGTGGCTGCCGGGTGGCCCCCATGCCTACGGATCATCACGGCAGTTGCCACTATGGTCAAAAACTACACCACGAGCCCAAGTTCTGATGCTTGCCAGTGGGCCCCAAGCACGGAAATAAGCTTGACCCTACAGTCAATCTCTGGGAAAAAAACTTGCGTGGGCAAGCCCCCTTCGGGGGTCCAGTCCTTATATGCCCAGACTTTCCCCATAGTCTCCAGTGATTTTCACCTGCCCCCTGAAAACGGATGGTAGATGTGTTCCACTGGCTTAACTCCATGTTTTCATGGGCAGGTACTCACCCAATATGAGGGCTTTTGCATTTTGGTACAGTTACTCCCCAAAATACTGTACCACACTGAGGAGGACATATTCCAGTTGCTGAAACAAAAAGGGTACCCTCGGGTTAAAAGAAAACTGGTCACTACAATAACCCTGTCAGTGTTGCTAAGACTATGCCTTGCCGGGGCAGGGACAGGTATTGCCTCCCTAGCCACTCAATCCCATCATTACAGTAGCCTTCGGGCTGCAATAGATTCTGACATAAAAAAAATAAAAATTGCTATTTCACACTTATAAAAATCCCTAACCTCTCTGTCTAAAGTAATTCTACAAAACCATAGAGGCTTAAACCTACTGTTCCTCCAACAAGATGGCCTCTGCGCTGCCCTGGGAAAAGAATATCGTTTCTACACTGACCATTCAGGGATAGTAAAAAAATCCATGGCTAAGGTGCGAAAAGGTTTGGCTAAGCGCAAATTAAAGCGGGAGCAGAGACAGGGATGGTTTAAAAGTTGGTTTAACTACTCACCTTGGTTAACCACACTATTGTCTGCTTTAATAGGCCCCGTGATCATACTCTTACTGTTACTAACCCTCGGTCCATGTAAATAAGCTAATAACTTTTATAAAAGCTAGAATAAACGCTGTGCAACTTATGGTCCTCAGACAACAATACCAACAGGTGCCCCTGGACGACTCAGCATGTTAAAAAAATCCAAGATTAAATTCACCCCACCCTCATGTGAAGGGGGGAATGAGAAAACCATAATAGAGTATACCATAAATTTAGGTTAAGAGCATGCTATAACCCAATAAATATATAATCGGCTTATGGACAATAGCACAGCCATTTTAGTTTTCTGCTTTAAAACATAACCTGTAGCTGTTTAAAGTTTCAGTTATGGGAAAAACTGCAAAGCTCCAGTTCAAGCTTCAACCCCTTCCCTTGACCCGCTTTCCCCTTAGCAACAACCAATCAGGTGCCAAGGGAAAATCACCTAAAGTTTCCAAATGTCTCTGCAACTTCCCCAGCTAGTGGGCCAAGGTCAGCCCGAGTCAAGCTAGCCAATCCTCCACGATTGAGCTGACCACCAGAGGTTACTACCCAATTAAATGGTAACAAGACTGGAAAGTCCCCCCAAACTCCTCCTCCCTTTGTGTAAAAACATAAAAGCTGTCTGCTTAAGGAAGTCAGGGCCTCTGGGTGTACTCCGCTGCGTCAGTTGTCGACAGAAGTCAAGGCTCGAGCTTACAAATAAAAACCCTCTTAAACTTTCATCAGAATTGGCTCTTGGTGGTCTCTCAGATTAAACTTTCGGCCACTACAATCCCAGCACTTTGGGAGGCCGAGGTGAGTGGATTGCCTGAGCCCGCGGGTTCAAGACCTGCCTGGGCAACTGGCAGTGAGACCTCATCTCTACAATAAATAAAAAAAAAAAAATCAGCCGGGCATCGTAGCGCATGCCTGTAATTCCGGCTACTCAGAAGACTGGGCGGAAGGATCGCTAGAGCCCAGTAGGCGAGGCTGCGGTGGCCGGGAGCAGCCACTGCACTCCAGTCTGGGCGACCGAGTGAGACTCCAACTCAAAAAAAAAAGGAAGAAAATTCGTGGTGGCGCTCCTGTAGTTCCAGCTACTGGAAGGCTGAGGTGGAAGGATCACCAGATCCCAGCAGGTCGACGCTGGGGTGGCCTTGAGTGTGCCACTGCACTCCAGCCTGGGCGACAGAGTGAGACTCCAATTCAAAAAAAAAAGGAAGGAAATTCAGACATATGCTATAACATTTGAACCTTGAGGATATTATGCTACATGAAATAAGCCAGTTACAAAAGACAATCATTACATGATTCCATTTATATGAAGTGCATGGAGTAGTCAAAATCATAAAGACAGGAGAGTAGAACGATGATTGCCATTATTGGGTGGGAGAAGGGGAGAATAGGGAGTTATTTGGGGGAAATATTTAGCTGAGTGTGGTAAAAGTCCCAAAGTAACAATGGCTTAAGATAAGGTGAGATGCCCCAGCTCAAGCAGGCAGGCAGGAAACAAAATGGGTGAATTCCTTCTTCCTCAGCCTTTTGTTCTATCAGGCCCTCAACAAATAGCATGGTGGTGCCCACTCCCATCGGGAATGGCAATCTACTTTACTGGTCTGCTAATTCAAATGCTAATCTTGAGATACCTTCATAGATATATCCACAAATAATGTTTAATCTGGATACCCCTTGGTCCAGTCAAATTAATACCTAAATTTAACCATCATACCCTGGTAATAGGTGGAAACAATATCAGCCCTTCCACAAATATGAATCAAACATCTTTGCTTTTTTTAAAGTCTGGTTTATCTTTATTATTAATTTTTTAAAAATTAACCTGTTTTTAAAGTTTTATCTAAAGTTGGAAACATTGACTTATAGAATTAAACCTAAACTTCTTAGTGCTTTCCCTCATTCCTCTCATCTCCTGGTCCAAAATACCGATCTATTCGTATTTCCCAGAATACACATGCCTCCTCAAACCTTTCTTCTTTGCCTAATAGTGTACTCTTTGCCTGTAACATTTTTCTTCTATTTGCTTTCTTTGAAAACGACTACATATTCTTCAAGTTCTCTACTCTAATGCTACCTTCCTGTGAAGCCATCCTTTCACTAGGGATCCATACTCCTAATAACTTTGTGCATACCTTTATTAAAGCAGTTATCTCAGTTTACAATGCTATAACTTCTCTCCTTCTCCACTAGAGGGCAGGGACCATTTCTTTTCATTTTTATTTTTAGCACATAACACTGACTTACAACTGTATCTGTTGAGTTCATTAAGATGAATCTTAACCCATCATACATTCCAAATCCCTTCCCAAGGTTGTAAATATTGCACTGATGGCAGTAAGTCAGTCTGCTATTAATTGTGCACTTTACGGTTTAAAATATCTCTAGGCCAACCCCTTCTTTCAATAACAATGCATCCTCCAATAACTGCAGGAACTTGTGAAGAACCAGAGCACAGCAGAGACTGTGAAGATGGCAAATTAATTCAGGTTGCTGGTTCCTTTTTCTAAAATCAGTCCCGGAGAAAATACAAAGTAAGAGGGAAGCACAGCTGGGCTTGGTGGCTCAGCCTGTAATCCCGCGCCTTTGGGAGGCTGAGGTGAGTGGATTGCCTGAGCCCGCGGGTTCGAGACCCGCCTGGGCAGCGAGACCTCATCTCTACAAAAAATCAGCCGGGCGTGGTAGCGCATGCCTGTAATTCCGGCTACTTGGAAGGCTGAGGCGGAAGGATCGCCAGAGCCCAGCAGGTAGAGGCTGCGGTGGCCAGGA
>NW_007246478.1:115734-117038 GCF_000164805.1 Carlito syrichta
CTCGCCTCGGCCTCCCAAAGTGCTGGGATTACAGACCGAGCCACCGAGCCCGGCCAGTACATTGCTTTTAACACCGCATACCACTCCATTATTTTATCCACTACATGTCACGATACGCTCTACCAGTGCTGTACATCAGTGTCTCCCAATTATCTGCCAATATTCCTTCAAATTTTTCCTTTTTTGCTTAAATCAGCCTGTTAGTTTCTGTTGTCTGTAACTATTCACCTCGACCATTACTGGAAACAAGACTGGAAGAAAGAAGAGTTAGGAGTTATTATAATAAACCAAAGAGGTGATGATTATGTGGACAAGAATATTGGAGGTATAAAAGGTTATTGGGCTGAGGATATATTTTGGACATATATGAGACAGAAAATAGAGAAAAACAAGTACTCAAGCATGACTTCTAGGTTTTGGCCAGGGCGATTGTGTGAATGATGGTGCCATTAATTGAGATGGGAAAGACTGAGGCAGAACTTTTTTATTTTTATTTTTGCAATGGAAATGTAAAGTTCTGTTTTGGCCAGGGACTGTGTCACATGCCTGTAATTCTAGCATTTTGGAAGGCCGAGGTGGGATTGCTTGAGTCCAGGTGTTTGAGACCAGCCTAGGCAACATGATGAGGTCTCGACTCTACAAAAAAATCATAAAATTAGCTGGATGTGGTGGTACATACCTGTAGTCCCGGCAATTTGGGAGGCTGAGGTGGAAGGATTGCTTGAGTCTAGGAGGTTGAGACTGCAATGAGCCGTGATCATGCCACTGCACTGCAGCCTGGGTGACAGAGTGAGATTTCGACTCAATAAATAAGCAAATAAATAAATAGAAATAAAAATAAATAAAATTCTGTTTGGAACCTGTATTAGACATCTAAGTGGAGATGATATATGTGTCCAAGGTTCAGAACAGAAGTTAAATCTAGGTACACAAACTTAGGGGATCAGCAGCATAAGAGAGTATTTAGAGTCATGGGACTAGATGAGATCATCAGGGAAATAGTATATATAAAGAAGAGAGAGCTGAACGCGGTGGCTCACACCTATAATCCCAGTAATTTGGGAGGCCGAGGTGAGAGGATTACCTGAGCCCACAGGTTCAAGATCAGCTTAGGCAACTTGATGAGACCTCATCTCTATAATAAATCAAAAAATTAGCTGGGTGTTGTGGTGCATGCCTCTAGTCCCAGCTACTTGGAAGGCTGAGGTGGAAAGATAGCCTGAGCCCAGCGAGTCGAGGCTGCAGTGGCCATGAGCATGCCACTGCATTCCAGCCTGGACAACAGAGTGAGACTCCAACTCAAA
>NW_007246478.1:117148-119970 GCF_000164805.1 Carlito syrichta
CCAACTCAAAAAAAAAAAAAAAAAAAACACCAAGAAATGTCCTAGCCTAAATGTGCACTTTGGAATATCTGTTATCATTTAAGTTGTCATAACTTGTTGGAGAAAATAAATGGTTAAAATAGTGCACTAGCCGGGCTCGGTGGCTCAGCCTGTAATCCCGCGCCTTTGGGAGGCTGAGGTGAGTGGATTGCCCGAGCCCGCGGGTTCAAGACCCGCCTGGGCAGCAAGACCTCATTTTTACAATAAATTAAAAAATCAGCCGGGTGTGGTAGTGCATGCCTGTAATTCCGGCTACTTGGAAGGCTGAGGCGGAAGGATCGCCGGAGCCCAGTAGGTTGAGGCTGTGGTGGCCGGAAGCAGCCACTGCACTCCAGTCTGGGTGACAGAATGAGACTCCAACTCAAAAACAAAACAAAACAAAAACAAAAAAACAGTGCACTAAGTCAGTCATAGCTTTTTTGTAATAGGAAAAAAAAAAAGCAAAGAGTTTTCTCAATCATTCTCTCAATATAACACTTCTGGGACCAGATGTGAGAGTTTTTCTTCCACACCAACCAATTCTCTGGCATTGACTGGGAGTCCTAAAATTTAATTCAGTTCTGACACTACCTACCTGAGGTTACAGTCAGATCCCACGAGCTAAGGACTCAGTCCCACAGACTTCAGATGCCAATTGCAAATTCAGGTCTTCAAAACTGCTGACCAATTAGCCTTCTTGGGTTCATTAATTTCCTCGAGTGGCCGGGCTCAGTGGCTCAACCTGTAATCCCAGCACTTTGGGAGACCGAGCCGAGTGGATTGCCTGAGCCTGCGGGTTGGAGACCCACCCAGGAAACTTGGCAAGACCTCGTCTCTACAATAAATAAAAAATTAGCAGGCACGGTAGCACGTGCCTGTAGTTCCGGCTACTTGGAAGGCTGAGGCAGGAGGATCGCTGGAGCCCAGCAGGTAGAGCTGCGGTGGCGGGGAGCGTGCCACTGCACTCCAGAGTGAGACTCCAACTCAAAAAAAAGAATTTCCTTGAGTGGTTCACAGGGTCAGGCAAACACTTATGTTTACTGATTTATTAGATAGTAGTACAAAAGGTACAAATAGCATGATAGTACATAAGGCACAGTATGGAGAGCTTCTAGGACTCCTTGGGCACTACCCTTCAGTTTTCAGCAACCCAAAACTCCTCAGACACGGTTTCTTTGGAGTTTTAGGAAGGCTCCATTATGTAGACATAGTTGATTGATTAAGTCGTCGACCACTGGTGACCAACTCAACCTGCATTCCCACTCCCCTCCTGACAGTGAGAAAGGCACCCACTGAAACTCCCATCTCTCTAATCACATGGCTGGTGCTCTTGGCATACAGCCCCCATCCTGAGGTTACCAAGGAGCCTCCAGCCCCGAGTCATCTCACTGGGATGCAAAAGACACTCAACGCTTTGAGATCCCAAGGATTTATTTCTTATGATGTCACAGTTTTCAAGGTCCACTTATGAGTGAGAACATGTGATACTCAGCTCTCTGTTTCTGTGAGAGATCACTCAGTATTATAGACTCTAATTCCATCCAGGTTGCTGCGAAGTTCATGATTTTGTTCTTCTTTATGGCTACGTAACATTCCATCGTGTATACGTACCACATTTTTTAAATCCAGTCCTCTTTTGATGGACAGCACAGTTGGTTCCATGTTCTTGCTATTGTGAACAATACTGCAATAAACATATACGTGCAGGTATCTTGGGGATTGCGAGGTCATATGGAAGGTCGATTTTTAGAGCTTTTAGGAATCGCCACACTGATTTCCACAGAGGCTGCACTAGTTTCCACTCCCACCAACAGTGTAGAAGTGTTCCCTTTTCACCACATCCTCTCCAGCATCTGTTATTTTTTGAGTTATTGATGATGGCCATTCTGATTGTAGTTAGGTGGTATCTCAGTGTAGTTTTAATTTGCATCTTGTTGATGACTAGTGAGGCTGAACATTTTTTCATGTATCTGTTGGCTGCTCTTATGTCTTCTTGTTATAATTCCTTCATGTTTGGTGGTCATATAGAGAAATTTCACATCCAATGTGGGAATCCTTATGACAGTCTTTGCGGGATGGCTGGCTAGAGGGCTTAAAATTTGCAGTTGATTGGGGATTCACTGCCTCACTTGAATAATCATTCCTAATATTACGTAGATACCTGCCTCCAGGTTAGCTTTTACCTATTGGTATCTCTTCTGCTGTTTGGAGTCACAGGTTTTTATTTTTAACTTAATTACCCAGGCTGGAGTGCAGTGGTGTGCTCACAGCCACCCCAGCATTAACCCGCTGGGCTCTGGGGGTCCTTCCGCCTCAGCCTTCCAAGTAGCCAGAACTACAGGTGCACGCTATCACGCCCAACTGTGCCTCTGCACTGTAGTCTGGGTGACAGAGTGAAACTGACTTAAAAAAAAAGAAATGAGAAAGAAAGAAAAAGAAGAAGCTCAGGCGAGAGGATTGTATGCGTCCAGGGGTTCAAGACCAGCCTGAGCAACTTGGTGAGACCTTGACTCTACAATATATAAAAAAAAATTAGCCAGACATGGTGGTGTGTGCTGTGGTTTCAGCAATTTGGAAGACTGAGGCAGAAGGATTGCCTAAGCCCAGCAGGTCGAGGCTGAGGTGGTTGTGAGGGTGCCACTGCACTCCAGTCTTAGACTCCTACTCAAAAAAAAAAAAAAGAAAAAAAGAAAATTCCTGAGTCTTCTCCCTTAAAAAATGAATCAGTAGCTTTGGAACAGAGCCCTAGAATTTGCCTTTTTTTTTTTTTGAGTTGGAGTCTCACTCTGTCGCCCAGACTGGAG
>NW_007246478.1:120057-121275 GCF_000164805.1 Carlito syrichta
AATCCACTCACCTCAGCCTCCCAAAGCACAGGATTACAGGCTGAGCCACCGAGCCTGGTTTACAAGCACATTTTCTGCTAGCCATTAAAGTGATGATGTCATCACAGTTCTTGTAGCCTCTGGAAAACTCTGTTTACTCACAAAGAAATGAGAGTGAAAAAGGCCACACGCACACAAAAAAACCCCCAACAATTTAGTATTATTATGAAAATGGTTTTGACCTCCAAGACTACAGAACTAAAGGACTACACTTGGTGAACTACTGCCTAAGGAGACATTTTGGCTGTAGAGGCAGTGCAACATAGCAGTGAAGAGCATGAACTTCAAAGCCTGGATATGAGCTGGTTCTTTCACTTACTAGCTGTGTGACATTTGTAATGTGAGACATTACTTAACCTTCCTGTGCTTCATTTTCCTTGTCTGTAAAACAGGGATGATAACAGTACTTGCTTCTCAGGAGTACTGAGATGATTAAAATAGTTAAAACACTATTGCTTAAGGACAGTGCCAAGTATATACTAAACATCACAAAGGTGATGAAAATATTGTTATAAGAAATGCAGGTACCTTTATCATTATTATTACAGATGCTAAATGATTTCTCATCATTACTGTCCTCAGGCCCTTCTAAAGGCCTTTTCATGAACACAAATCATACTTGCAGCCTATCTGTCCTGCAATCCAATGACCAGCTATAGTTAGAGGCCACAGTTGTTTTTTGTTTTCTTTTTTCTTGCTGATTTGTTTGAATTCTTTGTAGATTCTGGAAAAGGCCACAGTTTTGAACAGCAGTTCCCTCCCTCCCTCTCTCCCTCCTTCCCTCCTTCCTTCCTTAATTCTATTTGAAGTCTCACTCTGTTGCCCAGGCTGGAGTTCAGTGGCATGATCATGGCTCACCACAGTCTTGACCTCTTGTTAGGCTATCCTCCCCTCTCAGCCTCCAGAGTAGCTGTGACTATAAGGCATCTGCCATCATGCCTGGCCTAATTTTTTTTTTGTAAAGATGGGCGTCTTGCTATGTTGCCCAGGCTGGGAACAGCAGTTTTCTAATTCCTTTGCCAAAGTCTTCTTAAACTCCACAGCACTGTATATTACAATCTACTGCCGAAGCAACTTTTAGTCTGCACCTCTTTTTTTTTGTTTTTTTGAGTTGGAGTTTCACTCTGTAGTCCAGACTGGAGTGCAGTGGCTGCTCCCAGCCACTGCAGCCTCGCCTGC
>NW_007246478.1:121295-121611 GCF_000164805.1 Carlito syrichta
CAGGCAATCCACTCACCTCAGCCTCCCAAGGCGTGGGATTACAGGCTGAGCCACCGAGCCCGGACTTATTTTTTATCAAACATATTTTTTATTATAAAATTGTGGGGTACAGTTAAAGGTCAGGTATACAAATGTGCATCGTTCAGCCACCCTTGCTAATAAGGGGTGTCTCCCCATTCCCAGACAGATATTGACTACCATTAATCCCACCTCCCTTCTCCTCCCTACCTCCCACATAGTTTCCCACCACTGTCAGTCCTTTTTTTTTTTAGTTGGAGTCTCACTCTGTCACCCAGACTGGAGTGCAGTGGCCGCT
>NW_007246478.1:122292-130403 GCF_000164805.1 Carlito syrichta
AAAAAAAAAAAAATTTTCGAGTTGGGAGTTTCACTCTGTCACCCAGGCTGGAGTGCAGTGGCAAGCTCATGGCCACCGCAGCTCGACCTGCTGGGCTCAGGGGATCCTTCCGCCTCAGCTTTCCGAGTAGCTGGAACTACAGGCACATGACACCTCTCCTGACTACTTATTTTTTACTTATTGTAGAGAGGCCTCACCAAGTTGCCCAGGCTGGTCTCGAGCCCTGGGCTCAGGCAATCCTCTCGCCTCTGCCTCCCAAAGTGCTGGGATTGTAGGCATGAGTCACTGCGCCCAGCTAAGAAAAATCTTTTTAAAAATATTTAAAACTCAGATTATAAAGATAATGTGTACATACTTACTAGAGGAATTTTGAAAATATATTTTTTAAGAGTAAATTAAATTCACTTATAATCACCTTATTGAAACATAACCACTAGTTATTTGTTGGCATGTATTCTTCCTGCAGGTTTTTTTCTATGTGATATTTGTATTTTTACAATAAAATTGGGATCACTCAGATAGTATTTTGATTTAATAATATACAAATATGGCCGGGCTCGGTGACTCAGCCTGTAATCCCAGCACTTTGGGAGGCCGAGGCGAGTGGATTGCCTGAGCCTGCGGGTTTGAGACCCACCTGGGAAACTTGGGGAAACCTTGTCTCTACAATAAATCAAAAAACTAGCCGGGTGTGGTAGCACGCACCTGTAGTTGCAGCTACTTAGAAGGCTGAGGAGGAAGGGTCACCAGAGCCCAGTAGGTCGAGGCTGCCATGGCCAGGAGTGTGCCACTACACTCCAGTCTGGGTGACAGTGAGACTCCAACTCAAAAAAATAATAAATAAATAAGTACAAATATATGATGATCACTTCTCCTGTTTCATTAAATATTATTATAGCACTTTTTAAACTTATTTTTCATTTATTTTTTTAAGAGACGAAATCTTGCCGGTTGTCCAGGCTGGCCTCGAACTCCTGGGCACAGGCAATCAATCCTTTCGTTTCCACCTCCCAAAGTGCTGGGATTACAGGCATGAACCACCGTGTCCGGATTCTACAGCACTTTTTTAAAGGACTCAAGCAATCCAGAATTACTACATAAAAATTAGGACATTAGTCCTAAATGACGACCGGTGGACAATCAGAGTTATTTGATATTTATCTTTCCATGCTTTCTTTCTGTGCACATACTTCTAGATAAAGAAAACCAACTATATCTACTGTTTTGCAATTTTTTTTTACTGTGGTAAAATTCAAATAACATGAAATTTACCATTTTATTATTTTATTTTATTTATTTATTTATTTGAGTTGGAGTCTCACTCTGTCGCCCAGACTGGAGTGCAGCGGCCGCTTCCGGCCACCGCAGCCTAGACCTACTGGGCTCCGGCGATCCTTCTGCCTCAGCCTTCCCAGTAGCCAGAACTACAAGCGCGCACTGCCACGCCCGGCTCATTTTTGGATTTATTGTGGAGATGAGGTCTCGAACCCCAGGCGGGTCTCGAACCTCGCTGCCCAGGTGGGTCTCGAATCCACTCACCTCAGCCTCCCAAAGGCGCGGGATTACAGGCTGAGCCGCCGAGCCCGGCCCATTTTATTATTTTAAAGTGAACAAGTCAGCGTGACGTTTAGTATGTTCACAATGTTGTGCAATCATCACCACTATCTACTGTAATTCTAGAATATTTTCATCATTTCAAAAGAAAATCCCATAGCCATTAAAGCAGACATTCCTTTCCCTAGCCTCTGTTAACCACTAAAATGCTTTCTGTTTCGTTTCCTTCTTTTTTTTTTTTTTGTGAGTCAGAGTCTCACTCTGTCGCTCAGACTGGAGTGCCGTGGCACACTCATGGCCACTGCAGCATCGACTGCTGTGCTCAGGTGATCCTTCCGCCTCAGCCTTCCAAGTTGCTGGAACTACAGGCGTGTGCCACCATGCCCAGCGAGTGTTTTTTGATTTATTGTAGAGACAAGGTCTCTCCAAGTTGCCCAGGCTGGTCTCAAATCCCTGAGCTCAGGCAATCCTCTTGCCTCTGCCTCCCAAAATTCTGGGATTACAGGCGTGAGCCAGTGTGCTCAGCCATGCTTTCTGTTTCTATGGATTTGTGTATTCTGGATATTTCATGCAAATGAAATCATACAATATGTGATTTTTTGTGTCAGGTTTTTTTCATTTAACATAGTATTTTCTAGGTTCACCCATGTTGTAATGTGATTGAACAATAAGTATTCCATTTCTTCATATGGATATATACCACATTTTGCTTATTCATTCATCAGTTGATGGACTTTTGAGCTGTTGCCACATTTTGGCTCTTGTGAATAGTGCAAGTTTTTGTTTGAGCACCCATTTGGTATATACCTGTGAACAAAATTGCTGATCATATGGTAATTCTGTTTTACCTATCGAGGAACCGCCAAACTATTTTTCACAGTGGTTGCACCACTCTACATTCCTACCAGCAATATGAGGGTTCCAATTTCTCTACATCCTTGCCTGCACTTGTTATTTTCCGTTCATTTCCATGTGAAGTGGTAACGTGGTATCTTAATTATTATAGTATTGAATTCAACACCATTTTCATGTGCTCTTTGGCCATTTGTATATCTTTTTTGGAGAAATATCTATTCGAGTCCTTTGCCCATTTTAAAATTGGATGCAATGTACCTTTTTTGAGGGGGGGGAGGTCAGAGTCTCACTCTGATGCCCAGGCTAGAATGCAGTGGCATGGTCATGGCCACTGCAGCTTCAGTCTTCTGGGTTCAGGTGATCCTTCTGCCTCAGCCTTCCAAGTAGCTGGAACTACAGACACATGCCACCATGCCCGGCTAATTTTTTTTATTTATTGTAGAGACGAGGTCTTGCCAAGTTGCCCAGGCTGGTCTCAAACCCCTGGGCTCAGACAATCCTCTTGCCTCCACCTCCCCAAGTTCTGGGATTACAGGCATGAGCCACTGTGCCCAAATTGTACTTTTTTTTTTACTTAAAAATACACCAGGGACATCTTTTATTCTATCATTTATGCCAGTGTAATATAGTGTGATATTTCGTTCTCTAAGTTTATTATACTTTAAAATCAATTACCTTACTGTTGGATATTTACACTATACTTTGAAAATTTACAAATTAATTCTGTAATTAACATTTTATTTCATTTTATTTTTTGAGCACGAGTCTCACTCTGTTGCCCAGACTGGAGTGCAGTGGTACACTCATGGGCCACCATAGCCTTGACCTGCTGGGCTCAGGTGATCTTTCCACCTCTATCTTCCAAGCAACTGGAACCACAGTCATACGCCACCACACCCAGCTAATTTTTTGATTTATTGTAGAGATGAGGTCTTGCCAAGTTGCCCAGGCTAGTCTTGAATCCCTGGACTGAGGCAATCCTCCCGCTTCTTCCTCCCAAAGTGCTGAGATTACAGGTATGTTCACAGCGCCTGCCCTGTAATGAACATTTTAATAAATAACTCCTCGCACAACTCCTCGCAATTTTTATCCCTGAGAAAATTCTTATTTCTCAAGTTTCAGATATTTATTAATTAGTGTAATCCCCAACTCAATACATCAACATGATTCTATGCATTTCCTGGTTAAATGGAAAACTGTGCAGATGTCTTCGAGAAGACCTTCATTCTTAGCAGCTTTATAGTGAGACATTTTATTTAGAAGTCTGAACCGGTTGGGCTTGGTGGCTCAGCCTATAATCCCGCGCTTTGGGAGGCCGAGGTGAGTGGATTGCCTGAGCCCGCGGGTTCGAGACCTGCCTGAGCAACTTGGCAAGACCTCATCTCTATAATAAATAAAAAAAAATTAGCCAGGCGTGATAGCGTGCCTGTAGTTCCAGCTGCTTGGACGGCTGAGGTGGAAGGATCGCCGGAGCCCAGCAGGTCGAGGCTGCGGTGGCTGGGAGCGGCCACTGCACTCCAGTCAGGGTGACAGAGTGAGACGAGACTCCAACTCAAAAAAAAAAAAAAAAAAGAAGTCTGAACCTTCTTTCTTCAGTTTGCTATAATAAATGTTCACTGAGCAGAACATAGATTGATCAATCATTGGGACCCAGTTTGTTCCAGGGTTCTGGGTTATTCTTTCTGTCCCAACTAACATCTAGAGTGAACGATGTCATGCCAAATACATACAGTGCTGCTCCAGCATCTCCAGCTCCAATAAAAACAAAGAGGAAAACTCAAAATCAGATGCTTCTTGGCCTGGCACATTTGCGGTAGAGACCTCAGGTCTGAAAGGACAGAACAAACCCGACTAAGGCCAAGGTCTGGACTAAGTACTTTCCGCACTCTATTCTTGAGAAAAATTCTTAGAAGCAGAATACTGCTAGGCCAACAACAGGCATTTAAAAACAAAAAACAAGATCTCTCTGGGCGCGTTGTCTCACACCTGTAATCCCAGCACTTTGGGAGGTGTAGATGAAAGGTCTGCCCGAGCCCAGGGGTTGGAAACCAGTCTGGACAACTTGAAGAGACTTTTTCTCTACAGTACATTAAAAAATTAGCCAGGCATGGTGAGGTGCGCCTGTAGTTCCAGCTACTCAGAACACTGAGGTGGAAGGATCACTTGAGCCCAATCCCAGCAAGTAGAGGGTGCAGTAGCTTTGGTTGTGCCACTGCACTCTAGCATGGGCAACAGAGTGAGACTCCGATTCAACAAACAAAAAAACAAACAAAAGCAAGAAAACGAAAACAAGGTGTCACTATGGCCCAGGCTGGAGTGCAGTGGCCATCATGGCTCACTGCAGCCTTGACCTTCTGGGCTCAAGCCATCCTCGCTCTCCAGCCTCCCAAGTAGCTGGAATTATGGGGACAAGTTACTGTGTCTGGCTGATTTTTCTTTTTAACTTTTTTTGTAAAGCATGTTGCCCAGAAAGGTCCATGTGGACCTCCCAAATTGCTGGGCTTACAGGTATAAGCCACACTGCTCCAAGCCAAGGAATCATAGCTGCTTGGAGACGCCAGGAACAACACTAGGCAATTTTTAATCTGTAGCTACAAGTCATTAAATTGCTTTCCATTATGGCTATACCAATTTACAGACCTACCTGTACCTACCTGTACGTATGTGGTAGTGCGCACCTGTAGTTCCAGCTACTTGGAAGGCTTGGCGGAAGGATCACCTGAGTCCAGCAAGTCGAGGCTGAGGCGGTGGTCATGAGCGTGCCACTGCACTCTAGTTTGGGAGACAGAGTGAGACTCCAACTAAAAAAAAAAGGTACACACACACACACACACACACATATATGATTTTATATGTATAAGCTTTTTGTATATACTTGAGCTCTGTTATGTATTCTCTGTTGTATTCCATTCCTTCACCTGTCTATTTGGTGCCATACCATGCTGTTGAAATTGTTAAAATCTTTATAATGGGTCAGGCATGATGGCTCATTGAGAGGCCGGTAGGAGGATTGCTTGAGCCCTGGAGTTCAATACAACATAGTGAGACCTCGTCTCTACCAAAAATAAATAAAAAACTTAGCCAGGTGTGATGGTGTAGGCCTATGGTTCTGGCTACTCAGGAGGCCGAGACAGGAAGATCGCCTGAGCCCAGGAGGTCAAGGCTCTGGTGAGTCATGATTGTGCCACTGCATTCCAGCCTGGGCAACAGAGTGAGACCTTGACTCAAACAACAAAAAAAATTATAATGTGCATTAATAGCTGAGAGACCAAGAGTCTTACCTTATTACTTTTTTCATTAGACATTTTGTTTTAATTTTTATCATTTGTTTATTCGTCCAGATTAATTTTCGAAGAACCATTGAGGACAAGGTAAAAAACAAAGTAGCAACTATGGAAATTCAGTTCCTAATAGTATATTATGATGTGCCTTTTAGGATCTAGTTGCAGTTTGAGATCACAAATTTGTGGTACCAGCTGCTATGTTTGAGTGATTTTCACCAGTGGCACCATTACTATCAATGTTTAAGCAGAGACTGGACGACTGTCAGGATGCTGTTCTTTGTTGGGTAGATTGCCTTCTAAGGTTCTGCCTTAGTCCATTTGTGCTGCTATAACAAAATACTTAAAACTAGTTAATTCATAAACAATAGAAATTTATTTCTTACAGTTCTGGAAGCTGGAAGGTCTAAGGTTGGAGCTAGCAGGTTTGATATGTGGTGAGGGCCTGGTCCCTGCTTCCAAGATGGCGCTTTGCTGCTGCATCCTCCAGAGGAAAGGAACACTGTGTCCTCACATGATGTAAGAGGAGCAAAAAGAGACTAGCTAGTTCCCTTGATCTCTGTTATAAGGTCACTAATCTGAAAGGTCCTGAAGGAACCTAATCATCTCTTGCATATCCTACCTTTTAATACCATTGGCTTGGGGCTTAAGTGCCAACATGTGAATGTCAGAGGGACACATACATTCAAATCATAGCAAGTTCTTTCCGACTTAGTCTACTTATTCATTTATTCAGCAACATTTATGAAGTATCTCCTATATGCCATTCACTTGGCTAGGTTCTGGGGTTGTAAAGATGAATAAAACACAGTTTCTACTCCAAAAGTCAACATGTAAATGATAATTTCAGTAAAATGTTATAAGTATAGAGCTGTGTATAGAGCATTGAAGACCACAATCACAGTGGTAGTGGGAGAAGCCGGGGAAACTTCCTAAAGTGGGTGAGGACTGAGAAGATGGAGTCTTGAGGGACAGGGAGCAGTTAGCAACTCTTGGGGCCGGTGTGGGGCTAAGACTGGATACAACAGCTTGAATAAGGCATAGATGTAAAAAATATGTTATGTATGCTAAAGTGAGAATTCTTGACTTTGACTTTCCACCAGTGTTTTTTGTTGTTGTTGTTCTTGTTGACATCTCACTAATGTATGCAACAAATAGCTCTGACCCTTACCCAGTCAATCACTGAGTCATTACTGTCACCATCATCATCCTTGGGCTAATCAAAAAGGAAAAAAAAAGTAGGAGAGAAAGAAGGTGAAGCTCAAGGATAGGGTGGAAGAAGCTTGTCATACATATTAAAAAATTTTTAAAAATTGTTTAATGCTACATATCAATGCCACCTTCCTCAGATTTCTGTCACAAAATCATGAAGTACAAGGAATAGGATGTGAGAAATGATGGTGGAAGAGTGGGCAACAGCCAGATCACGGAGGTCCACTTACCATTTTATTTTATTTTATTTTATTTTGAGTTGGAGTCTCACTCTGTCACCCAGACTGGAGTGCAGTGGCCGCTCCCGGCCACCGCAGCCCCGACCGGCTGGGCTCCAGCCTCGGCCTTCCAAGGAGCTGGAACTACAGGTGTGCGCTGCCATGCCTGGCTGATTTTATTTTATTATTTTATTTTATTGTGGAGATGAGGTCTTGCCAAGTTGCCCAGGTGGGTCTTGAACCCTCGGGCTCAGGCAATCCACTCACCTCAGCCTCCCAAAGGCGCGGGATTACAGGCTGAGCCACCGAGCCCGGCTTCACTTACCATTTTAAAAGTCTTGGACCTGATCTTGTGGGTGATGGGGAGGACTGAAGGGCTTTTCAGCAAGGAAGCCACATGGTCACACTGATGTGGCTAGTGAAAGACGTATCTGAGAAGGAGAAGCCCAGAGGCACAGAAACTAGTTAGAAGGCTTGTGATGATGATGGGAGATGAGGATTGATTCATGAGCAGGAGAAACTCCATAGAACGTGGTGGGTGGGCGAGGCTTTGTCCGAAGGCAGTGAGTTTCTCAATTAGTTGTTCACAGTTACAGATCAAGCTCCTTGTTCAATTCTTTCTCCTCTTCTCACTACTGCACTTGACTAGCGTGAGAGAGAGAGAGAGAGAAGGATGTTGTGGTGAGCATTTGGTTATAAAAAATGAGGGACAAGCTGGGCACGGTGGCTCACACCTATAATCCCAGCACTTTGGGAGGTGGAGGCAAGAGGATTACCTGAGCTCAGGGGTTTGAGACGAGCCTGAGCAACATGGAGAGACTTTATCTCTACAATAAATAAAAAAAAAATCAGCTGGGCATGGTGGTGCATGCCTGTGGTTCCAGCTACTAGGAAGGATCGCCTGAGTCCAGGTCGAGGCTGCGGTGGCCATGAGTGCCACTGCACTCCAGTCTGGGTGACAGAGTGAGACTCTGACTCCAAAAAAAAAAAA
>NW_007246478.1:130664-143715 GCF_000164805.1 Carlito syrichta
CCACTCACCTCAGCCTCCCAAAGGCGCGGGATTACAGGCTGAGTCACCAAGCCTGGCTTGGAAGAGATATTAAAAGTTATTAATTCAGGCCGGGCTCAGTGGCTTATCCTGTAATCTCAGCACTTTGGGAGCCGAGGCGAGTGGATTACCTAAACCTGCAGGTTTGAGTCCAGTTCAGGCAAATTAGCGAGACCTTGTCTCTACAATTAAAAAAAAAAGTTATTAACTCAACCATTCAGCTGATACTTGAATATTTATTTCAACAACCTATCAGTGCATGAGAAAGGACACTACACAAAACTATCTCTAACATATCCAGAGGTTAAGAGCCCAACTTTAAAGCAGTTTATCTTTAGAATGGTGGTCTCTTTCCTCTCCTTTTTCGGTCTAAGATTGGTCTCTCTGTAACAAGTAGCCATTGGACCCAGTTTTACTTCTTAGGTTCACAAAGAACAGTTTCTCTTCATCATAATTAGCTTTGAGGTTTATAAATGCATCTCTTATGCCATGACTTTAGCTTTACCTAAAGAATAAGAGTGGGTACAAAGTATTTTCCTTATGTATAAAGAGAGCACGTAAAGATAAAGACACAAAGCCAATAAAATTATATCTTGGAAGCTTAGACTTGGGGAAAAACATTATAAAGAAGAAAATAGGCCAGTCTTGGTGGCTCAGCCTGTAATCCCAGCACTTTGGGAGGCCGAGGCGAGTGGACTGCCAGAGTCAGCGGGTTTGAGACCAGCCCAAACCAACTTGGCAAGACCTTGTCTCTATAATAAAATAAAAATTAAAAAAAGAAGAATACAAGGCTGGGAGTGGTGACTCATGCCTGTAATACCAGCACTTTGAGAGCCTGAGAGCCTCAGTGACAGAGTGAGAACCCTACTCAAAAATAAATAAATAAATAAATAATGCATGCCTGGAGTCCCAGTACTTGGATCAGTGACAGAGTGACACCTTCTACTCAAAAATAAATAAATGAATAAATAAATAAATACCGCAATCCTGGAATTCCAGTACTTTGGGAAGCTGTAGAAGGAGAATGGCTTTAGGCCAGGAGTTTTAGACTACAGTGAACTATAATTGTGTCATTGCACTCCAGCTTGGTCAACAGAGCAAGACTCTGTCTAAAATAAAATTTAAAAAATGAAAAAAGAGGAAAACTTTACAATGGCAAGGGAAAATGGGCAAGAATCAACAACAACAAAAATAGTTATTAATTTGGGAAAGAACTTAGGAAAAGTTTCTGATAAGAAAAATAAATAGGCAGTTTTTTTCTTTTTTTTCTTTTTTTTTTGAGTTGGAGTCTCACTCTGTCGCCCAGACCGGAGTGCCACCACAAGCCTCGACCTGCTGGGCTCCGGAAATCCTTCCGCCTCTGCCTTCCAAGTAGCTGGAACTACAGGCTCGCGCTACCATACCTGGCTAATTTTTGATTTATTGTAGAGATGAGGTCTCACCAAGTTGCCCAGGCGGGTCTTGAACCCTCGGGCTCAGGCAATCCACTCACCTTGGCCTCCTGGGATTACAGGCTGAGCCACTGGGCCCGACCAAGGCGGTTTTTCTTTTTGAGAAACTTGCCCGTGACAGATCTTTCTGCCATGAATCTTCCTTTTTCTTTCCCTTCTTCTCACTAATAAACTGTTTTAAAACTTAAAATAAAAATAAAAATACACCAAAGACTCAGCTGATAAGTGGAATCAGCAAACATGCAACACAAAATATAATTGAGATAAGGTGCCAGGCACAGTGGCTCAAGCCTGCAATCCCAGCACTTTGGGAGACCGAGATGAGAGGATCGCCTGAACTCAGAGGTTTGAAACCAGCCTGAGAAACATGGTAAGACTTTGTCTCTACAATAAATAAAAAAATTAGCTGGGCGTGGTGGCACACGCCTGTGGTTCCCGTTACTCGGAAGGCTGAGGTGGAAGGATCACCTGAGTCTAGCAGGTAGAGACTGCGGTGGCGGTGAGTGGGCCACTGCAGTCCAGCCTGGGTAACAGAGTGAGATGCCAACTCAAAAAAAAAAAAAAAAAAAAAAACCAGGCAAAGAAGGAAAAATATAAAAGAAACTCAAAGTGGTTCCCATTAAGTAAATGGCATCCGAATTTTAAGCAGAAGAAACACACAGGCTTAGGAGCAATTCACCTCTAAGTATGGCTATCTCTGGCCTCAAGACCTCGGAAATTATACAAATAGGCCCTTCCCCTCTGAATTATAATAATGGGGAAAGCAGGTTGTAACAAACACCAAAAGCAGTTCTCTTCCTCTTCCTTTCAGTCCTCCCCCTTTTCCACCCCCTTCCTTTCTCCTCTTCCTCTGCCTCTTTTCTGAGAAGGTTGTGGTTAGGGGTTGTAGGGGCGGGGTAAAGTCAGGGGAGGGGCTAACAACTGGGAGGCAGTTGTAGGAATTTGCATTAGCAAATGGAAGATTTTTAACTGAAAAAAATATATATAATATATCATATATATTATTATTATTATATACAAGCATTATCACAATGAAAAAAACAGCACTAACTAAAAACGTGTTCCTGCCTTCTCTCATAAGCTGAGTCACGGCTGGGCAGCCAGCAGCCCAGCCCGGACAGTCTCTTCCACATTCCCCGTCCTCTGGAGATGGACCTCTGATCAATGCAGAGCATAGACCCCCATCACATTTATGGGAAACACAGTGACCACACCACTGCCCCTGTCCCGCTCAGCCCATCAATCAAATGTCGAATTCGCGGCAGCACCGGCTGAGCTCGCCCGGATGAGGGGCGTGGACACAGAACAACACAAAACCACAGAAACGGGTCTAGACAAGTAAAGGGAATGCAGAAACCCGACGGGGGCGCCTTCATTTCTCACTGAGATCAGCAGCATCCCAGCCCCAGATGGCGAGTGGCGAGAAGCCGCATTCACCAGGCCACGCAGGTCGGGCCAGCTCCAATGACTCCTGGGCAGTGGAGTTCACTGATTCCATGGCTCGTGGCCGGGATTGCATAACAGACACAGAGGCCCAAGGGGGTGCGGATGACCAGGAGGGGCCTCACGCCTCCCGTCTCAGGGCGAGACCCAAGTCTCCCGCCAGGCTGCGTGGGCAGCTGCCCGCGGGGACACATCGCAGGGGAGGGGGGCGGCGAGCGCCACACAGCGCGGAGAGGAGATTCTTTGCCCAGCCGAGCCACGGCCAAACGCCATTACTTTGGAAGAAGGCGCTTTGGGGGACCTCAGCCCCGGCAGCCGAGAGGCCACCAGGTGGCAGCAGAGGACACAGCCCGGGACACAAAAACCCGAGCCATCTTGCCAAGCAGCAGATTCAGAAACGGAAGAGGACTCGGTTGAGAAATATCGTCGGTTGCCTCTCATCATGTGTTCAAAGTCAGAATGACCGAATTTCGAAGACAGGAGCGAAAATTCATCAGCGCGGAGCCGCCGCAGAACGCAGCTGCGGATGAAGCCGCGTATGACGAACTGGATTTCTCCAGTGCTTAAGACCAGAGGTGGGGTCACAGCCTTTGAAAGCTGACGTCAGCAGAAACCTCGTCGCACTTTCTTCTTTCTGTGAAGTTCCAATTCAAGTAAAATGAGCGACCTCCAAGAGGCTGCCAAGCTGATGAAGGAAGGGGCGGACACAGTGGGTGGCCGGGAAGCATTGCAGCAAAGCAGAATGCTGTCATGGAGCAGCCAGGGACTCTGGCAAAAGGCAGCGTGGAGGGGAGAATGAGGAACACAGGACAGATCTCAAACACTCTTCATTTGCAGCTGGCAGAGGATGATGCACAGGAAAGGGGCATTAGCAGCACTGGGACTAGATCCCAATCTTTTGACTTCTCATCTAATGCACCTGCCGTCGTTACATATTCCCTTACCTCCCACTCCCTAACAAAAATGTTTCCAGACACTGCAAAATGTCCTCTGGGGGACAAAATAAACCCTTCCTGAGAACCAGTGCTCTAGAAAGATATGATTTAAAAGTTTTTTTTGTTTTTTTTGTTTTTTTAACCAAAAGGGCTTTGAGGCCGGGCTCGGTGGCTCAGCCTGTAATCCCAGCGCTTTGGGAGGCCGAGGTGAGCGAATTGCCTGAGCCCGCGGGTTTGAGACGCGCCTGGGCAACTTGGCGAGACCTCATCTCTACAATAAATCAAAAAATTAGCTGGGTGTGGTAGCGCGCGCCTGTGGTTCCAGCTACTCGGAAGGCTGAGGTGGAAGGATTGGCTGAGGCGGAAGGATCGCTGGAGCCCAGCAGGTTGAGGCTGCGGTGGCCGGGAGCGGCCACTGCACTCCAGTCTGAGTGACAGAGTGAGACTCCAACTCAAAAAAAAAAAAAAAAAGGTTTTGAAAACTTTGTGTATAATCTAAGAATCTTATATTTCACATTTCTACAAAAACTGTATCGTATACCCCAGACCTGAATTCCTACCATATGTTTGTATAATGCAGAGAATGACAATTGAAAGACTATAGACTGAATCTGGCTCTAGATTTTTAAAAAATATTAACATTTTAAATCAGATTTCATATTTTAAAAGTCAACATTTCTGACTTCTACTGGAAAATTGGAGCTTTAGCCCTACCAGGTCCATAGTCCCACATTGTAAAATAAATTGAGTGAAGTTGATGGGATTCAAGTATTTAAATAGAATGTGTACTCTCTAGTTTGCCACAGTTCCCACCACTCCCTATTACCTCAAACTCAATCTGCTTCACCTACTTAAAGCACTTCTTGCTTCTATAGACAATTTATTTTCAACAGTCAACGTATTATAGTGTTAAAGTACTTTTTCATGTGTGATTTTATTTTAGCTTTGATACCCCACTAAGGTGGAGGATAAATATAACCTCTATGTGAGCAAAATATAGTTCAGAGTGGTTTCATTTGCCCAAGCAGAGCATCTAGATTTACTGACTCCAAGTCCTTTATTTATTTATTTACTTATTTATTTTTGAGGAAAAATGTCTAAGAACTTCACTTAGGGGTTCATGAAACCAAGCCAAAGAATTTGCATGGGCATAACTGCTGGAACAGATGTCTCAACTGCTCAGCTGTTCAAGAATCACCATAAATCGGGCTCAGTGGCTCGGCCTGTAATCCTGCGCCTTGGGAGGCTGAGGTGACTGGATTGCCTGAGCCTGAGGGTTCGAGACCTGCCTGGGCAACTTGGCAAGACCTCATCTCTACAATAAATAAAAAAATTAGCTGGGTGTGGTAGCGCGCGCCCGTAGTTCCAGCTACTTAGAGGGCTGAGGCAGAAGGATCGCCAGAGCCCAGCAGGTCGAGGCTGCAGTGGCCGGGAGCTGCCACTGCACTCCAGTCTGGGCTGCTGAGTGAGACTCCAACTCAAAAAAAAAAAAAAAAAAAAAAAATCACCATAAATGATTAACCCTTTTTCTTTTAATGAAATATTTCTGCTTCCCCTCTCCTTCCAGGCATATGAAAAAAACTGCCCTTCCTGCCTCCTTAAAGTTCCGTTGGCTATATGGTTTGCTTTGGCCAATGAACTGAGTGGAAGGGACACGTGTTCCTTCAGGGCAGCATTTAGGAGCCACTGAACAACCTCAAGCTTACTTCACATTCTGAGGGGGCAACCTTAAGCCTCATGGTGACATGCAAGATTTCAAAACGGTGGAGCTCCACCAGCTTGGGTATCTGAATAACTTACAATGGACAGAACCCCTTGCCAGCCTATTTTGGACATGTAGAATGAGAAACAGACCTTTGTGGTGTTAAGCCACGGCGGTTTTGGCATTTGCCACAGCATAACCTAGCCTAAACCGACTGATACAAGGTTCATTTGCATGGTCACTGAGCTTCTCTAGCAACCAAGATGCAGTATCTCGACTTCTGATCATATCACTAAAAGCTGAAAGACAAAGCAAACTGTTGATTTCCTTCTCTCACCCTCCCCATCTACCACCACCTTGTGAATTTGAAGAAAAGTATCCTTTTCTCAGAGCCCTTCACACATGAGCTCTCCATTATTCTGGCAGTTAGATTGCGGGGAGGAAGAAATGAGGAGGGCCCAGATCTTTTCTCCATTCCACAGCCTGATCCCAGAACTGTCCCCTCCCACTAGTACTCATACTTAACCTTGTCATAGGAAGACTATTACCACCCCAAGGTGCCACAAGCAGAAAGGAGCCGCAGCTGGCGCCACTGCAATGTCAAGGCAAGGCAGCCAGGCTGCGCTCTATCCTCACCGGTGCCTGGGCTTGGCTAAGCCGGGAGCGGCAGCATTCTCTAGGGAAAGAAGCCTTCTCAAGTGGGAACAAAAATGAGTGTGAGGCGAACACCTATCCCGGGCACTAAGAGAATGTGGGGTGAGTTCTCTCGGTACTCCAGCTCTGGTCAATTTCTAGCGGCTAGCAAGCTGCCCGGCTGGTGCTACTGGGACTCCCAGTCTCCCTGGGTTTCCCCCAAGCCCACCCGAGCTTGACATCTTTGCACACCCGCAAAGGTCATCAACGGCGGGGGGTTGAGCGCAGCCAGAGCTTCAGCAACCCGACCGCAGCCGGGATCAAAGGTCGAGTCCGCCGGGAGACCGAGCCTGCGCAGTCCCGCTCCCGCCTTGGCGAGAGGGTGGCGGCAGCGCGGGCTCGTTTCGGCGGCGTGCTCGCAGGAGGCGGGAAAGTGTTGGGTCGGGTCGCGGCGTCCCTCCCTCTCCCTGCCCCGTCCACCCGCCTGCCCAGCGAGCCTGTCCGTCCTCCTCCGGCGCCCAGGCCCCAGGGGAGGGGGACCAGAAAGGCCCCGCGCTTCTGACTCATCATCTCCTACCCCTTTCTCGCGCGCGCTCCAAGTCTCAGGACTTCGGACTTGGGCACTCGTGCGAGGGGGCGCGGCGACAGCGTCTGGGAAATCCCAGCTCTGCCCAGCGCCAGCCCTCAGCCCTCGCCAGTCTCTGAAGCTGCCAGCGAAGGGGCGCACACCCAGAGTCAGCGCTCGGTTGCCGTGGCTGGGGTGGCGGCGCCCCAGCGCAGGACGGCCCGCCCGGCTCCCCCACGAGCGCGGGGGCCAGTGGTCGCGTCCGAGGAAACTCTCGGCTAGGCCCTGACACCGAGCGCCTCGCGTCACTCAGCAGAGATGCACAGCGCCCCCACGGCGGGAGGGCAGGCTCTTTATTTCCCAGTAGGCCACGGGGCAGCGGGGCATCCTGGGACTTGTAGTCTCCGCTGCAGTAGAAAGGAACCGGGTCGAAGGGGGAACTGGAGCAGCCCTGAACTGGACTCAGAGAGTTGGCGTGTGCGGGAACTGCGGCTCGGAGTGGATGGGATTATGAATGGTGGACAGAAAAGAACTGTGAAATGAGGCGGACTTGAGGCTGTATGGGGAAGCGGTGGGGAAGCAGCATATGAATGGAAGGGAGAAAGCAACTTTTCAGGGCAGTGAAGCACGAGGGAGGACTCTCGTCCAGGTATATCTTTCTTTAGGAGAGGGGAAGAAGAAGGCACCCCCTCCCCCGGAATTATTCATATCGGTCTCAAGGGAGTCCCGACTAGCTTCTGAGTTCCGTGGGGTGGGTTGCAGGACCCTTTGGAGAGCTCCCTCAGGGTGGAAGGAGAGCAGCACCTGCCTGCTCCCCTTGGCCTGCTTGCTCATTTGTTCTGTTGCCTGTGCTGGCCACCATGGGACCGTTCTCCAAACCAGGAACCTCCTCCAAACCAGGAACCTCCTCCAACTCAGAGAGTCCCTGAAAACCAAAGAGAGGTGTGAGCAAATTGTAGGGGTGAGAAAGGAGAAACCTAGGCTGTAGCAACTGCTTCTTCTTCCCCCGTTTAAAAAATAAAATCGTGTTCCCCATAGCCTTTCCAATATTTGGGCAGCCTCCTAATGCCTTCCCACTCTTCTAACCCCAATCATTTGGAAACCCGATCGCCTCTTACCCACTATTAGGGGAGAAATGGCCAAAGCTGAAAGCCAATTCGTTTCAGGCTAGGACCTCTTCATTTTCCTCCTGCCCCATTGTTTTCCCTTAAGTGTCACTGACCAGGACAGCCAGTGGAAAAATTAGCTGGCAGCCAGCTGCTCATGCTTTCCTCCCTGCCCTCAATACCTCCTGCAGCTCCTGGTAGTGCAGATTCTGGCTCCTGCAGCATCCTGGCTTCCTCTGGCTCAGCAAGAATAGGGCCTGCGCTGAGACCAGCACTCCTCCTAGGGTGAAGGCCTCCGTGCTGAGTTCCAGAACCAGCAGGCCAACCAGCTGCAGATAGACAGGGCTGAGGATGCTGCTGGGACCCGGTACCTGTTAACTCCTGCCCTTTTTCCTTCTCCATCTCTTTTTGCCCCCTCATCTTCCCACCTACTCCTTCATTCACCCGTACCTGGGAAGGGGCAGTTGGGGCAGATCCCAAGGCTGTCTTCATCACCTCCACCACCACCACGATGAAACCCAAGATCAAGTTGAAAGTGTTGAATATCATCATGGCCCGCACCTGCCAGTGAGCCAGCTCAGCCCTGCTCAACCCAGGGGACTCATTCCAACCTCAAGCCCCACCTGCACCCTAGCTGAAAACAAAACTCAGCTCCTGCTTCCCCACCTCCAAACAGGGCCACCAGCTCTTTTACTAACTTGCTCTTCCTCTTCAGTTTTTTAGGCCAGCCAGTGTCAGACAGCTCAGAGAATAAGTCAACACTTAGCCACTTATTTCCTAGGCGGAGGGGTGTGTGTGTGATTTGGGGGGGAGGGCGGTGGGCGGACAGTACTGCGTTCTCTTCCACTCTCACCTTCCAGAGGCGGGGTGCCCTGCGAAGCTCAAGGGTGACAATCCCAGTGAGGAAACCCTGAATGGTGAGAGGGGCAAATACTGACCTCTGGCCCCATTAGAGAGGGGACCCGAGGCCTTCCTTCCTCCCTCCCTTGTGGTGGGTCTTACTGAGGCTCCAGGCCCAAGAGGCAGCGCTGTGGCCATGTGACAAGCAGAGTTCAGGCAGGCGACTGAGACAGCAAAGGGCACGACAGCCACTGCCAGCCATAGCTGACTTACCTGGGGATGAGTGCACAGGGCAGGAAAGTAATCAACCAAGGGCAGTGAAATGAGTCATAATTAAAAATTAAATATCAGCTAGGCTCGGTGGCTCAACCTGTAATCCCGCGCCTTGGGAGGCTGAGGTGAGTGGATTGCCTGAGCCCGCAGGTTCGAGACCCGCCTGGGTAACTTGGCGAGACCTCATCTCTACAATAAATCAGCCGGGTGTGTAGCGCCCGCCTGTAGTTCCAGCTACTTGGAAGGCTGAGGTGGAAGGATCGCCAGAGCCCAGCAGGTTCGAGGCTGCGGTGACCGGGAGTGGCCACTGCACTCCAGTCTGGGCGACAGAGTGAGACTCCAACTCAAAAAAAAAACTAAATATCGTTAAAATTTTTCTGCCTTATGTTGTAGTTAAGTTGCTTACCTGTATGTTTCCCCCACAAAATAGAAGCTACTTGGAGATTAAAGGTCTTGCCTTGTTTATTTCTGTTTCCTTCTCCCACCTCCCACTCAGAGCCTAGCATAGTTTCTGGCACATGGTAAGTGCTCACTAAACATGGATGGATGGAATTGACTTGGGCACAAGTGGACATGCTGAGACTTCGGGTGGGGCAGCCTGGCCTCACCGCCAGCACCAAGAGGTGCCCACTCTGCCTGTGTCTCGCCCAGTGCTGTAGCTTTTCCAGACGGAGGTTGGATCTCTCCTGCTCTTGCTGACCAACTCTCTCTTCCATGGCTCCCTTGACCATAAAAGCTGGGTGCTTCCTAGGCTGGAAAAAATGCATCGTAGGTTCTGTCTGTCAGGAGACAGGATATACAGCAACGTCTCTTTCAGTTACCCCTCTGCCCAACTCCCAATATCCAGGGAGTTGAGGCCCAAGACCTCACACCTACCTAGTCTGAAGCAGGTACTCCAAAGGGATAAGACCCAATTGGGTCCTAGGACTCCTGAGTGGCTTGGTAGCTCAGCGCCGAGGACAAACTTGTCCTGGCAGAGAAAGGCTGTCAGGACTGGGGTGTGGTGGGGCAAAGGTCTCCATGGAGGCCTAAGGATCCAGGAAGTGGCCTGGGCAGTTCATTCCACAAGATGCCCAGCCCTGCCTCACTCTGTTCCGGTTTCCTATTGCTCCTGTTCTGCCCATTCTGGGTTCCTCTTCTGGTTTTATTCTCCTAGTCCCCATGGACACTATCACCCTGGACCTCAATTTCCCCTCATTTCCATCTAATCTTTCTCCTTTCTTTGGCTTCCTCCTCAAATTACTTGGTCTTCCCTAGAGAGATCCTACTTTGTGTCTGTATTGGTCCCCTGTCATTATTACTTGCAGCTTTGTCCCTAGACCAGGTAAGGTTTAATTCCACTAACTTTCCTGTCTTTCAATTTCTGGACAGTTTCATCATTTTATCTTTTTCCCTCCTCCTTTCTTCTTCTTCTTTTTTTTTTTTTTCTTTTCTTTTTTTGAGTAGAGGGTGTCTCACTCTGTCACCCAGACTGGAATACAGTGGCATGATCATGGCTCACCACAGCCTTGACCTCCTGGGTTTACACAATCCTTTCACCTCAGCCTCTCTAGTAGCTGGGACTACAGGTGTGCACCACCATGTCTGGCTAATTTATTCTATTTTATTTTTATAGAGACAAGGTCTCACTATGTTGCCTAGGCTGGTGGTTTCCAAGTCCTGGGCCCAACTGATCCTCCTGCTTCCGCCTCCCAAAGTGCTGGGATTACAGGCATGAGCCACTGTGCCTGGCTTCTCTCCCTCCTTTCTTGGAGGATTTACTCTGAATTGAACACTGACTAAGTGGATGGGGAGCCCTGTTTATAGTAGGGATTGTTCTTGACTTGATAATAACCTGCAGCTAGACATATATAAACGATAATTCGACCGGGCACGGTGGTTCACACCTCAAATACCAGCACTTTGGGAGGCTGAGGTGAGGATTGCTTGAGCCCACGGGTTCGAGACCACCCTGGGCAACTTGGCAAGACCTCATCTCTACAATAGATCAAAAAATTAGCCAGGCATGGTGGCACATGCCTATAGTCCCAGCTACTTGGGAGACGGAGGGGGGAAGATCTCTTGAACCCAGCAAGTTGAGGCTGTGGTGGCTGTGAGCATGCCACTGCATTCCAGCCTGGGAAACAGAGTGAGATCCTAACTCAAAAAAAAAAACAAACAACAAAAAAGATAATCCGCAAATGGTCGGTCTTGGGAAGGATACTGTTGCAACAACTAATATTTTTGAGAGTAGGTGCCTTGCAGCCAGACAGATTTGTACTAGTCTCTAGCTCTGCTGCTTTTCCAGCTGTTTGACCTTGGATATATTATTCCACGTATTTGAAGCTCAGTTTTTTTACTGATAAAAGGTGGCTAACATATGACTGTGGAGGGTTGTTGATTTAGTGGGTGCCTAATAACCATTAGTGATGCTGATGAAGTTTTGCTGATGCCCATATATTAAAGGGTTTTTTCAGAAGCTAAGCTGGGGACCTTCATTTCTACAGTAAGAAGCAGAACCAGCCGGGCCCAAATATATACTCTATAAAGGAAAGATAGGGGCCGGGTGTGGTGGCTCATGCCTGTAATCCCAGCACTTTGGGAGGCCGAGGCAAGAGGATTGCCTGAGCCCAGGGGTTCGAGACCAGCCTGGGCAGCTTGGCGAGACCTCATCTCTACAATAAATGAATTTTTAAAAAAATTAGCTGGGTGTGGTGGCATGTGCCTGTGGTTCCAGCTACTTGGAAGGCTGAGATGGAAGGATCGTTTCAGCTCAGCAGGTCAGGGCTGTGGTGGCCATTACACTCCAGCCTGGGCAACAGAGTGAAATGCCAACTCAAAAAAAAAAAAAAGGAAAGATAGGAAAGGCCCATCTTGGTGTAGAGCCTGAGGTCTGGAGGAAACTAGACTTCTGTTCAAGTCCAGATCTACCCGGGTGCCCTTGGGCAAGTTCCTTAATCTCTCTGTTCCCTTATCTACAAAGGGAAGTTAATAATACCAATCTCAAGGGGTTGCCTTGAGCATTAAAGGAGAGGAGCTTAGCCTGGCATGTGGCACATATAAATGCTCAATAAATGTTAGTGGCTATAATCATCATCATTATTATTATTTATGATTATTGATGATAGAAGACCAAGCCAGAAGACCCTTGGGAGTTAGGAGGCAGGGTCCTGGGAGGCAAGTGGCCTTCTTTATAAGCCACTGCTGCTCTGCTCAGTGCTGTGCCAGTATCAGTGGAGCACAGTATCCACTCTTTTCTTTCCCGGGAATGGGAATCACGTTTTAAAGGGATTCAGAACTGTTGTGTCTCCTCCTTCCTCCTCAGTCCCCATGTACATTAATTTTATTTGGTGGCGATGTGAGCTGTTGGGCTTGCACTGAGGGTCCCCGAGCTTGTAGGCCAGTGGGGAAAGACTCCTTGAGCCTCATTTTCCTTAACTGTAAACGAGGACTAATTATATGACAGAGGGTTGCTGTAAGTGTTATATCCTGTTAAATACGTGAACAGGCATTCAGTCAATATTGACTAAATCTGGGTACGCTAGTTGCAAGTTCATAGCCCCAGTCTAGACTACCATCTCCTCAAAGGAAGGTTCCTCGTCCCTCTCGTCGGTACATCCCCCACGGCGCCGAGCACAGTGCCTGGTACTTAGTAGGCACTCAGTAAATATTTGTTGTATTGAAGAGCCATCAGAGTGACTTGAGGAATGGAAAACAGAATTCGAGAGGCAGGAGCGGGAATTGTTTATCAAGAACAGAAAGGACCGAAGAGTAACTTTAATAATGTTTCTTATACGGCCGACATTAACTATCTATCATCGCTCCTCCTCCTCCCCAAAAAGAGAGACAGAAATTGTAAGGGAGAGGCTTTGAGATAAAACCCCAGGAAGAACTTCCCGAGTCTGTGCATGTTGGGGCAGAAAGAGCGGCAGAGCCAACTCCTTCCCTGGTATGTCCGGGTTCGGGGTGGGAGGAGCAGCGCGGCTTGGAGGCTGGGGGAAGGACGAGATGACCTTTCCAAATCTCTTCCAGTCTCCGGCTGGAAGCGTCTGTGCGCCCCACCCCCGCTCCCTCCCTGCCTCCCTCCCTCCGACAGCGCCCCCCGT
>NW_007246478.1:144415-149893 GCF_000164805.1 Carlito syrichta
GGGAGGGGAGAGGATGGGGGGTGCTTCTCTCTCTGCGTCCCAAACAAAGTGTCACAAAGAGCTCGGCCCGCGGCAGCAGCGGAGGCGGCTGTAACTCAGCTTTTGTTCTCCTGGCCGGGGGTAGCTGAGCCTTGGCCTCCCTATCTCCCAACCCTGCCCCCCATCATCCTTCCGGCTTATCTTCCCCGGGAGGGGTCTTGGGTGCTGCTGGGAAAACCTCTCGTGTGGGATCGCAGGTCCTACCCTACTCGCCAACCTATTTCTGGGAGGGGGATTTTCCCAGAGGCTCTCTTGCCCACTCCCCACCTCCCAGTGCGAGGACTGAGGCTTCTGTAGGTGCTAAGACGACTTTTCTCGGGTCAGCTTCTGTAAAGGGGACTTAGGGCGGGCTAAATATCCCCCTCCCCCAAATCCAGGTCCTCCAGAACTTTCAAAATCGGGGTTGAGTTAGGACATGCCTCTGGGGTAAGATTCACCATTGTGGGGTGGCCGCAGGTGAGCAGGTATGCCTTCCTCTTACCTCCTGCCGTACCTCCTCTTACTCCTGCTGGAGGTTATGACTGAGGTTCCATGCCCCCGACTCAGGAGAATTAGGACGGAGGGAAGGAGGCTTTACTGAAAACTCCATCTAAAAGGCTGGCAAGCTGGGAAGTGGGGTGGATTTGGAGAAGCTATCAGAGCAGTGAGATTCAGAGAGCCATGGAGAGGAGACCATAAAAGTCACCTACTAGGCGTCTGTGTTATCAAGGTAGTCTTGACTCCAGACCACCTAAGAAGCTCCTTTTCCTTTTAACCCCATCTAGTGCAGCGATAATCATAATTGTTAGCAGACTTGGGAGGTGTAGGATTCTCAACGGAGGGAAAAACATCAAGTATTAGAGATGTCCAGAGACAGAGGCCTAGTTAGAACTAGACCCCAAAAGTCCCCAAACCTTGCCCCTTACGCTTTGACCCTAAAACCCTTTGAACTACAGGGCTCATGGGGCAATCTTTGTGGTCCATTTAGCGAATGTGTCTATGTACCGGTCCTGGTTTTTCCTAAGTCTTTTCACCAACCATTCCGTCTTTCTCTACTGAGTTAAGTTTCATGGTCCACACCTTCTCCCCCACCAGCTGTCCTAGCATGTAAGAATAATTGGCCTGTTGCTCTGGAAAGATTTCTCATCCCCATCCCTGGCCCTGCATCTCTATAGAATTCAAATAAGGGCAAGATAACCCCCGATTCCCAGAGGGGGTAAAAAGTAGGTCAGTACTACCGTCTGGCCAAGTCTCCAAGTCTCGTGGATGGTGTTTAAGGCCCAGCTATAGAAAACTCTGTGATTATTGTCTACAGGCGATACATGCATGACCTCGGTTCCAAGCCAGTTAATAGAACCCCACTTCCTGTCACTGCTTTCCCCTATTGAGAAAAAATCATGGGATCAGGTGTCTGGGACCTGGTGTAGTATGAGGATGATTCAGGAAGTCTTAATTGGGCCTAGTAAGGTATTTCAATGAGTTTTGTTGATTTCAGGCCACCCTCTGGGGAAATTTTGCCTTCTGGGGAATTCAGCATCAGTCTTGGTCTTATTTATCACTGTATTTCCATTCTGGAAACTGCAATGTGCAAAGTGGGTTTTGTTGTTTTGTTTTGGGAGAGGAAGCTTTACCCTATTTCTACTCTTTTTGCCTTGCATATGAGGCCAGCCTCACATGAGGTATTTTGCTTGCGATGCTATAGACGGTTTTAAGGGCCCTAGAATCTTCTCAGAATCAGAGTAAGTGCCCATAGGTTAGTCAGCTATGACCATGCAGTATTCCCAGCCTCCCCCCTCCTTCCCTGCCATCTGCTTCCTCTGAATATACCAGATTGGCTGTACACCAGGATGTTCCGGGAATCCCCAGGAGAGCAACAGAATGTGATGGACCCAAATATGATGCCTCAGTAACTCATTCCAGGATGTACAAACTGTAACTGTCAGGACACTCCTATAGCTAATTAAAATTCTTCTAGTTACATCTATTTTCTATTACCTCTGTCTATTTTCAGTGACTTCCAAAAGGCCAAAATAATCCCTCTGGTACCACTAGGTTTTTTTCTGTGCCTCCCAGATAGGAATTAAGAAGGAAAAACAATCCTCTAGCTTTTCTCAGTGTCTTATCTGTGATGCTAAAATGGCAAGCGTGGCCCCTCTAGCTCTTCATAGCTTTATCTATGGTACTGAGGTGGCCCAAGTGGCTTCTCTGGTAGCCCACTGCACTCTCCATGGTACTGAAGGGATGGCCATTTGTTTCAACATTTCTCTGGGTCCAAAAGTGTCCTGTAATTTAGAACCACGAAACTTTTATCGAGCTGGAAGAGGCCATCTAAATTAGTCCAACCCCCTTATTTTACAGATGAGTAAACTGGGAGCTTAAGTGAGTTACTGAAGGTTGTAGGTCTATTAATGGTCAGATTGGACCTACAATAACCTTGAACCCGTTGGTCCTATTCAGAGTCACCTTTCATGACACTATTCGGTGAGCGTGGCTAGGCTCTTAGGCTCAGGAAGAGTTTACTCGGAGGATCCAGAGGATGACAGTGGGTGCCCTAATTTGGCGCTACAGAAGTACATATATTAAGTGGTAGTGGAGGTCGTCTAGTGACCCTTGGACAAGGACACTTTGTTAATTAATCTTCTGCTAATAATACTCCTATAGCCCAGATTCCACATGTAACAGGTACCTGCCCCTTCATGGTGTTTTACCGCATCCACTAAATGTTCCTCCAGAGCCTTTTCTCTCTGCTCATAAGCAGGCTACTCGTGGCCCAGTTCTCTTCTATTAAAGATCTTTAAGCAAAGTAATGCTTGAATCTTTTTCCTTCCCAGTAACCCATTTCAGTTTCATAATGCCTATTGTAAGGAAGTTCTTTATGTCTCAAATATTTTTTCTGTCTCAGGGAAAAAAAAAAAAAGGAAAAAATAGGTTAGGCCTGTATTCATCTAGCCTTGACTAGATACAGTTTTATATGGAGGCAAAAAGGTACACTGGATGACTTCTGGTCATCCTCCCAGGCCTGTTTCCATGAATCTTAACTCTTGGGGTTGCTTCTAAGTCCTACTGCTGACCTCCTCTGCAGCTTAGAATCAGGAACCGCCCCCTTCCATCCTCTTCCTCTCGGTGCTCTTCTTCCCCAGCACAGGAGCTCTGCACGTCCCAGGCCTAGGGAATTTTAGCCTGGAGAATTTTAACCCCTTCCTGCTCAGAGCATGTGCCGAGCCCCTATCTGTGCAGATGGCCCAGCCCCGCCCCCCGTCCCTCACTCCAGCCTCTTGAGCTCAGAGCCAGTGTAATCCTCCTCTTGTGTGAGGGAGCCTCTCCCCTGCAGAGAGAAGGAAAGCCTGCTTCGGAACAGCCCCGGACAAAGGGGCTCAGATGCCCCATCATACTGCAGGTTCCAAGGTTTGAAACAAGGGGATGAATCCTATACGGTATTTGCAGTTTTTAACCCCTTCCCCAGGCTGGCCGTGCCCCTTAACTTCCACTCCTCCCCCAACTCTGTTCATTCCCTCTCCCTCTGGCTCTCTCCCCCTTCATGCCCCTCCCCCTTTGTCTGTCTTCAGACTCTGCTGCTGGGAGGTGTTTCTCTCCCATGCATGAATGAGTCTCTGTAATGAATGGAAATGAATGGATCAGGAATCCAGGCGGAGGGAGGGAGAATGAGGGGGGAAAGACAGAAAGACAGGGTAAGGGCAGAAGGAAGCACTGTCGAACCTGGAAGGATGTTTGGCTGGCTGGTCAGTTAGGGGTCTGAGAGCAACTGGTCCCGTTGGGATAACTGGGGAGCATGGCAAGCCCACCCCATTTACTCATCACGCTGCGCAGCCCAGCCTACAGGGGAGAGGGATATACTGTGATGATCTCCCCCCATGGCCAGGGGTGGGGTGGTGGTGGTGGTTGTTCTGGGCCAGACATTTAAAACGCATAAGAAATCTCGTCTGTCAGGGAGACCCGTGGGCTTGGCAGATCAAGGGGGTACGGTTTTTGAGTACAGCAGTCCCCGTGTGCCTCGCGATACAAGTGTGGAGTAAAGATAGGTTTTAGGAATACAGGGTACTTAAAAGTCTGGGGGTAGCGGGTGACTCTCCACTGCTGAGAATCAGGGCTCATCTTTTTCTCCAACTCTGTCTCTCTTGCTTTAGCTCCTCCTCAGCACCTGTTGCCTTCATTAGCAGCTTTTCCTCCTCTTCCCTGCACTCCCCAGAACCAAAGAATGTGAAGGGGGTCCATGGAGGTGAGTGAAGCTCTGGCCTCAACCCACAAGTACCTACAACTGTACACTCCCTCCTCTGCCTACCCCCCTCCTGTCTTCTCTCTGTCTCCCCCCCTCCCCCGTCTTTCTTTGGCCTCCCATTATTGGAAGTTATCTCCGTGGCCCCCGGCATCTCAATTCCCATCCATCCCCCAACTTTCCGAGGTGAGCGGCTCCCAGCGTTCCTGGTTCAGGCCCCGGCCCATCTTGTCCCACCTTGTCTCGTGTTCTTCTGGCCCCGGATGCGATGCCCTTGCTTCCTCCCCATCTCCCCCTGCTCCACCCTTTGCTCTAGTCCGATCTTTCTCCGCAGGGCTCACGTCCCCGCGCCCCGGGCGGCCACCTAGCGCCGTCGCCGCCGGCTTTTGACGGCGAGCTGGATCTGCAGCGCTACTCCAACGGGCCAGCCGTGAGCACGGGCTCGCCCGGGATGGGAGCGGTGAGCTGGTCTGAGAGTCGCGCAGGTGAACGGCGCTTCCCCTGCCCTGTGTGCGGGAAGCGCTTCCGCTTCAACTCCATCCTGGCTTTGCATCTGCGGGCGCACCCGGGCGCCCAGGCCTTCCAGTGCCCGCACTGCGGCCACCGCGCGGCGCAGCGGGCTCTGCTGCGTTCGCACCTGCGCACACACCAGCCCGAGCGCCCGCGGAGTCCCGCCGCACGCCTGTTGCTGGAGTTGGAGGAGCGCGCGCTGCTGCGCGAGGCCCGACTGGGGAGAGCCCGAGGCTCGGGGGGCATGCAGGCCACCCCTGCCACCGAGGGCTTGGTGCGGCCCCAGGCGCCTTCGTCGTCCGCCTTCCGTTGCCCCTACTGCAAAGGCAAGTTTCGCACCTCGGCCGAGCGCGAACGCCACCTGCACATCCTGCACAGGCCCTGGAAGTGCGGCCTGTGCAGTTTCGGCTCCAGCCAGGAGGAGGAGCTGCTGCACCACAGCCTGACGGCCCACGGGGCTCCCGAGCGCCCCCTGGCGGCCGCCTCCGCGGCGCCCCAGCCTCCGCCTCCGCCCCAGCCGGAACCCAGATCGGTCCCCGAGCCGGAGCCGGAGCCCGAACGTGAGGCCACCCCGGCCCCCGCTCCCGCCGCTCCCGAGGAGCCCCCAGCGCCTCCGGAGTTCCGTTGCCAAGTGTGCGGCCAGAGCTTCACCCAGTCCTGGTTTCTCAAGGGCCACATGCGCAAGCACAAGGCCTCCTTCGACCACGCGTGTCCCG
>NW_007246478.1:150331-151179 GCF_000164805.1 Carlito syrichta
AAGAGGAGGTGGCGGAGGCCGAGGAGGAGACCTGGGCCCGGGGCAGGTCGCTGGGCCCGCTGGCTCCGCTGCACCCGCGCCAGAGCGAGGGCCCGGGGCACTCGGCGCCCGCCGCGGGGGCCCAGGCGAGGTCGACCGCCGCGCAGGGTACGTGGGGACCCCTCCGCGCTCGCACTCCCCGCCTGTAGCTTCCTCGGCCAGGAAGGAGGGACCAGAGTCTCTTCTTTGCTTGTGTTGTGGAGGCTTACTGCCCGGGGAGGACGCTTAACTCTCCCAGCCAAGCCAACTCCCCGGGTTCTCCCAACCTGCTGTTTCCTCCGGGCCCCGGGGGGAAGCAGCCCCGTGGGGCGGGCGTCGGGCGGGGGCGCGAGGCCCGCGCTGGGTCGAGAGCCCTTCCGACTTGCTCTCAACGTGTGTGTTGCAGAAGAGAACGGGCTGTTGGCTGGCGGGAGCCGGCCCGAAGGGGGCCGCGGGGCCACCGGCAAGGATTGCCCCTTCTGCGGAAAGTCCTTCCGCTCCGCGCATCACCTCAAAGTGCATCTTCGGGTGCACACAGGTGAGGGCGGCCGCCTCCCGCGTGGGGCGGGGGCGGAGGGCTCCGGAAGCACCGGGAGGGAACGGCTCCTTGGTTGCATCAGAGCGGGTGGAGGGGCAGCCTTTTCCGCTCCGGGCCCCCAGGATGAGATCTGCGCGTTGAGTGAAATCCGGGCGGGGGCGTGCGGTGGTGTGACCCTCTCCTCCTCACTCTCCCCAGGCGAGCGCCCCTACAAGTGTCCGCACTGCGACTACGCGGGCACCCAGTCCGGCTCGCTCAAATACCACCTACAGCGTCACCACCGGGAGCAGAG
>NW_007246478.1:151199-163423 GCF_000164805.1 Carlito syrichta
CGGGCCGGGGTCCCGTCGGAAGCCCGCCAGCCCCGGGAGGACCCTGCGCAATGGGCGAGGTGGTGAGGCCGAACCCCTGGACCTGTCCCTGCGGGCGGGGCCAGGAGGCGAGGCCGGGCCGGGGGGTGCCCTCCACCGCTGCCTCTTCTGCCCCTTCGCCACTGGAGCCCCCGAGCTCATGGCCTTGCACCTTCAAGTGCACCACAGCCGCCGGGCTCGGGGTCGCCGGCCGCCCCAGGCTGACGGGTCGCCGCCCTATGCCCGAGCGCCGTCAGGAGAGACCCCTCCCAGTCCTTCGCAGGAAGGGGAAGAGGGCTCCGGGCTGTCGAGATCGGGAGAGGCAGGGCTGGGGGGGCAAGAACGGTAGGGAGCCCTCTTAGGGGCGATTAGCTTAGTGAGCTCACCCCACCGGAGCGGGGGAGCGCTAGAGGTAGTTGGGTAGAGCAGCCAGCAGGGGGCAGCGTGGGACCCATATCCCCAGCCCCAGGCGGACCAGAGGTGGAGGGGGCGGCGGGCGCAGGAGGGTGGGCTGGCGGTACCCACCCAGCCCAAGGGAGTCACAGTGCCTTAGAAGTGGCAGAGGTGAGGGTCAAAGAACGGGGTCCCAGGGCTGGCAGAGAGGGTTTGTGTCCCTGTCCAAGGGCCACTCTGCCAGTCTTTGCTGGTCCATAGGCGTGAGAGTTTATTTTTGTACAAGGGGTGGGGGTGGGGGGCACTGTACCCTTCTAGCCCCATAAGGGGCCCTGTAGACGTCGCTATTTTTGGTACGATTCCTGTCATCCTTGTCGCAGTTGTGTCCCCAATAAACAGGTGTCTCGAGGCACAGGGCCCTGTGTCTGTCTGCCTACCTATGTCCTGTTCCCCTCCTTGGGCCCTCTGTTCAGGAAATAGTCACCTCTTCAGATACTTGGCTACCCCAAAAGCTTGGTAAGAAACGCAAAATCGCCAGGTGCGGTGGCTCAAGCCTGTAATCCCAGCACTTTGGGAGGCCAAGGCGAGAGGATTGCCTGAGCTCAGGGATTTGCAACCAGCCTGAGCAACATGGCGAGACCTCGTTTCTACAATAAATCAAAAAATTAGCCGCGGTGGCACATGCCTGTGGTTCCAGCTACTTGGAAGGCTGAGGCAGAAGGATCACCTGAGCCTACCAGGTCGAGGCGGTGGTGGCTGTGAGCGTGCCACTGCACTCCAGCCTGGGTGACAGAGTGGGACTCCAACTCAAAAAAAAAAAAAAGAAATGCAAAATCTTGGGTTTTACCCCCAGGGTTTGAATTCAGTAGCTCTGGGTGGGGCCCAAGAATTAAATATTTAACAGTAGCCTAGGAGGGGTTCCCAGGTACTGCCACATGAAGACCTCACTGTGAAAACTGCTGAACTGTGCTGGGTCCCGGTTTGTGACCAGCTCAGCCTCAAGAAGTGGGTGCAGTGAGAGAGGAGGAACTTCAGAGAGTGTACTGAATCTTCGGAAGCCACCGTGGAGGAGGCCTATTTTCCAAGGCACATACACGCTCAGCTTTGGGCCAGTAAGGATGCAACGTAACTTCCAGCCTTGGTTTTATTTTCTGTGTTCTAGTTAAGGCTTGATTGAGGGAAAGTAATCAAGTTGTTCATCTCACGTTAATCCAGAGGACTACTTTAGCTCCTCAGAGGCAAAGTGTGAGTAAATACATTTAATATAACAATAGTATTATAATAACAGTAATTACATATATAAAGTCTGCAGTTCCCTGTCCCACCCTCTTATAATTGTTTGCATAGCGCCATTTCCTGTGACACCCCAAAATGGAGTCACCAGGAACTCCAATTGACCTGGCAGAGATGAGTCTTCTCGGGGAGAGTCAGGGGTGAGAAGAAGAGGAGAACACAGGCTGCCATGGCAGCAATGTCCTGGATACAGTGGCCCAGGATGGGGAAGGACTAGAGGAGGGATCATTTCCCACCTCCAGGGCGTGAAGGCAAGCAAGTGACTGCTTTGGCTCCTGCAGGAAAAGGCACCAAACTGGGAAGGGAGACTAGAGATAGCGGCAGCAGGTTAATGCTCTGGTCCTTAGCCCTCTTCTATGTCCAGGAAGCAGAGGGAACAAATTCCTTGCTCGCCCCGTCCTCCATTACGTTCCCACTGCCATCCCAGCCCAAAATGTGCTGGGACGAGGGACTGTAGCCAAGTTCTGAATCTTCTCTAGAAGCCAGGAGAGAAGAGGGAGATGTGTTGAGAAATGGAAGAAGCTGACTCCCAAGAAGCTGGGGAGGGGAAGGAAGGCACATGGAAGAGGGACGGAGTGTTGGATGTGGTGAAATCAGGATGCTGACTCACCCAGGTCACAGAGGCGTGGTGGGATCACTCAGGGCTCGGGCATGACTCTGAGGGGGAGAGAAACGGCAGTGAATTTCGGGACATATGCCTTCTCTTTCTCTCCCCCCTCACTGCCGAGCCTGTCGCTTTATCTTTCTTTCCAAAGTCCCCGGGTTTTGCTATTTTAATCCAAGTCCAAATCAGGCCATTAGCATTCTCCCCTTTGCTCCTTATTAAAGATTCTTTTTCACTTCTGACCTTGATGCCTCTCAGTCAGGCCAAGGGAAAAGGAGGAGGGTAAACAACTATAAATCCAATCTGTAGCCTCAGCTGGGAGCACAAGTTCACTGTTTCCTCCTGCCCCCACAATGGGTTAAATGATCAGAAAAGCCCACCCAGAAAATGGCCAACGATAATCACTGCATTTCCAGCCTTATTGCAGGGACTTACCTGCCGGGGTAGCCCTAAGATCCCTCCACTGGCCAGGGTGGGAGTGCAGCTCCCAGGGTGGGGGGGTTGCAGGCTGGGGCTGCTTCTTGGTCCTGGGGACACATCTCCAGAAGAGTCAAGTGTTTCTGGGGCTGAAGGGGAAGCTAGGGTGAGAGCAGGGCATAGAACCCCTTCCAGATTACCTTAAGCAACCAAGCTGCTCCGTCAAGGAAGAAAGGCTCCATAGCAACGGGAAGCTGTGAGTCACCAAAGCAATCCAGTTGCAAGAGAACCTCCCTACCAAGAGGCAGGAAATTGTCAGCAGCATCATTAGAGCAACCAGGGAAGAAGCGACAGGAAACTATAAGGATTGCCGTGGTGAACCAGGAGGGTACAACAGGAAGCTGAGGCAGTTTCCATAGAAACCCAAGGAGAGCTAGAGAGAGAGGTACAGAGGAAGCGCTTCTTAGCAACAGGCTGTTGTAAGCATCACCCTAGCAACCAGATGGAAGGCTCTTTTAGCAGTGGGGAAGCTGTACCTAGTTGTCATGGCAACTGGGCTACTTGGCTAGAAAAAGGAATTGCTCAGCAGCAAGCAGCCTGAACATCATCATGATGACCCAGCTGTTGGGAGCCACCCCTTGAGAGGTGCCTCACCCAGGGAAATTTGCTTGACGTCCAGATCCCAGGCCTCCTCCTCGACGCGGGCAGGCAGGGAGCAGGCTCCCGGCGAGAGGCCGGGAAGGGAGGGGCCGGCATGCTCAAAGGATGACACGGCCACGGAGGCCCGGGTGCGGGCGGCTGCAGAGAGTGGGGGGTGGGGGGTAGGGTGCTGGTGTGGGAAAGCCCTCCTGGCTCCCTGGAACGACCCGCAGTCTCAGAGAGGGCCTCCCAGTCAGTCCCACGGAGACTGGGAAGAGATGCCCACTCATTGCCCTTCCTGATCTTCCGCCACACCTCCCCAGTGTGCCCTCATCTCAAGGCCTTGACTTCCGGGGGTCACCCCCCAGGACCCTAGCTCTCACCTCTTCCAGTGAGCAGGGCACTCAGTGTCCGCTCCCCAAGGGCTTTGATGTCCAGAAAGGGCTTATTCCCAATGCCCATGGAGACCATCTGCTGTACTCGGAGCTCTAGGGAACAGAGACTCTGTTACCAACTTTGTCCTGCCCCTCCTCTGTTCCAGCCCCAGCATGTCACGGTTGCCTCTTCTTGTTGCTCCTTCCCAAATCTCATTTCTCCCTCTCGTTCCTTTAGTATCTCCTGTTACTCCTCCTGTTGATATCACGACACGGATGGTGATGGTGGTCTGACTTCCTCCTCCGACATCTGTCTCGTTTCTCCCATATGTTGCATCCTGCCCATTTGGAACCCCAGCTGCCTGACTTCTACTTCTCAGCTTCTTCTCTGCATCTTGGGCATTAAGAGCCAAACTCACAATTTTACATGCCTTTACAGTTTACAAAGTGCTTGCATATAGATCGCCTTATTTAATCCTCCCTATCACACGAAGATGAAGACATTACTATTCCATTTTTCAGATGAGTGGAATGAGGTTCAGAGAATTCAAAACAAAACCCAGCAAAAAACAAACCAACTAACCAACAAAAAATGAGTCCAGATCAAATAGTAAGTGGCAACCGTTCTTAAACCCAAGTGAACAGTTTGCCCAGCCATTTGCTCTTGCTTCCCTGAGATTTGCTAGCTTTCGCTTTCCTTTTGGTACATCTTAGCCTCCTTTCTATCTCAGTCACCTCTCTCAAACTGGATCCTGAATCTTCTTATAAGTTATTCTTCATCCTACTCTCTGTTTTCCCAAGCAGTCTCCACACTCTCCAGAAAGCGTCCTGCTGTAACCCTGATTCCAAGCACACCCTCCCTCGCTTCTGCACAGTACCCTTGTTGTGGGCTGCCTGTCTCCACAGCAGCTGGGCAATAGAACTTGTCCACTTGAGCTTGATCTCTGGTGAGGTTGCCTGCAGAGTGTATGCCTCTCGTGCACGCCGCCGCCGAAACCACAGCTCAAAACAGAGTCCACTGTCCCCAATGTTTTCCGTCAGCCCCATGTCAGCAGTCTGAGGAAGAGCAGAGGAGAGTGGGTGAATACAGAGTGACTCCTGGCCAGGTGGTATGACACGGATGAGCACTATGCTTAACTGGCATCTGGTAGATGTTCAGTAAACGTTTGCTCAGTACCTACCACGTGCCAAGTGCTCTACATGCAGTCTTCATAACAACCATAGTTTACAGAAGGGGAAATGAAGCCCAGAGACATGAAGCAACTTGTCCAAGGGCTTATCATAGCTTATGAGAGTCAGAACTTGAACCGATGTCTACGTTATTCCAAACCTAGACCTTCTTCTCTATGCTATACTCCCCTTGAAGAGCTGGAACTAGTGTGGGTGTGAGGTGGGGGAACATCAAAGTCTCAAAACCCTTAGAAAACATTTCACACTGCCTGATCCAGGACCAGAGGTTGCTATAAACATTTATCTGGATACCAAGGCTGTTTCCCTCAAGCAAGCCCTCCCTATTCTTGGGTTCTTTAGTTCAGTCAAGGTAAGCTATGGCATCCTTTCTCCTCATGCCCCAGAGACCACCCCTAACTCCAAAGGCATGTGTGTCCTTAGTGGGAAAGGTCATCTTCCATTCTGGCTTGGAATGCCTAATAAGCCTCTTGCATGAATGATAAGGAAGCCTCCGTGGGGTAGATCAGTGACAGGAACTTCTAATATCCCCCGACATCCTAAAACTTGATGGTTGATTGCAGGCGAAAGCCTATTCCAGGTGATGCAGATTCCGAACATGGGTAGGGATTTGAATTTCCAGAAAATCCTGGGTTCTCAAGAAGAGCACGACTTCTTATCCCCTTCACCCACCATTATAGGCATTGTACCTTAAAGGCTTGCTTGTAAACAAAGGCCTCTGAACCTCCTTCAGCGCCCTTGAGCTTGGTGAACAGGAGGAGATGTTCAAAGAGAAACACGTGGCGAAGGCACTTCTTTCGGCCACAGATGACGGTGAAGGGGTCCCGGTGCAAGAGCTGTCCCTGCTCCTTCAGATCTATCTGGGGAAAGGAAAAGGAAGGTAGTTGGCTCAGGAGCCCTCTGTGTGGATTTAATGGGGAGTAAAAATAGATTTACAAAGCAAGGGACCTGACACACTAGTTTTCAGGCATAGTCAAGAAATCAGGCAAGCCCTCAATCTAGAATTCATCCACTGATCACTATCCACAGCACACCGGGCCTAGCAGCATAGCCCTGCCTCTGAGGATGGGAAGTCGTACTGCACAGCCGGGTTTATAGCCTCCGGTGGGGAACCCTTTGCACATTGGGAACCCAGGAAGACATTAGGGGGGGAAATAGGTCTATTCCAGAGAAGGGTACAGGTGATTCAACATATTCTGGAACCTCAGGGCTGGGTAAAGAGAGGTGGAGGAGAATAAGGTAGGCGTTGGGTGTTAAGATGTAGGAGGATGGAAGGCTGAGGTGGAAGGATTGCCAGAGCCCAGTAGGTCGAGGCTGCGGTGGCCGGGAGCGGCCACTGCACTCCAGTCTGGGCGACAGAGTGAGACTCCAACCCAAAAAAAAAAAAAAGATGTAGGAGGCCGGGCGTGGTTCAAGCCTGTAATCCCAGCACTTTGAGAGGCCGAGGCGAGAGGACTACCTGAGCTCAGGGGTTTGAGACCAGCCTAGGCAACTTGGTGAGACCTCGCCTCTAAAATAAATAAAAAAAATTAGCTGGGTGTGGTAGCGCATGCCTGTAGTTCCAGCTACTTGGAAGGCTGAGGCAGAAGGATTGCCTGAGCCCAGCAGGTTGAGGCTGTGGTGGCCATGAGCTTACCATTGCACTCTAGCACGGTGTCAGAGTGAGACTCCAACTCAAAAAAAAAAAAGATGTAGGAGGAAATGTAGGGTAGGTAAGGAAAGAGAAGAATTAGGAAAGGAGTAAGAAAGCACAAGGCAGATGTAGGAACATGGAATGTTGGCAGGACATAGCTTCTTTATCTACAGTGAGGCTCAACGAAGTTCAGTGACTCAATCAAGGCTACCCAGCTGGTTAGAAATTAGAGCCTGGAGCCCGCTGACCTTGAGTCTGGTTCTCCCGTTGCTAGCCTACACTACTTCTGAGGCCACAGGGCTAGACAGTTTGAGGAAGAGTGACTGGCACCAGGGTCTCACCTCACAGCCACGCACTGCCTCTACGGCCAGCAGGTCTCTGCCACGGGCTTCTTGGTCTCGGAGCAGCTGCACAGCGGCCCCAAGAGCCTGGCGCTCAGAATTCAGCTCAGGCCCAGCTTCTCTCAGGAGATCCTCCAGGAGCCGTCCATACCGAGCCAGCTGTTCTAGCGGCTGCTGCAGGGCTCGGGGCAGGTAAGGGCCAGCCTCCATGGAGCCCTAGGTTAGGGAGGAGAAACAAGGATGAAGGGAGGGGCTGAAGCCTCTGGGGGCCAAGCTCTAGGAGGAAGGTGAGTGGTACTTTAGGTTTGTGGGTATAGACGAAGCCTAAATACTCCCCAAAATAAGGCAGAAAACGTTCTCTCTGGAAAAAGCGGATAAAAGGCTAGAAGTAAAACTGTCCTGTATATCTTGAAGGAAAATAGAAGAGGAATCCAAATAATAATCCCTTATAGTCTCTGGCTTTTAACTTTTGAAGTCACTTGCACATCTTGTGATGTGGGCTCTTTTGATCCTCAGAGCTTCACTGTGAGTTAGCTATGGTAAATATTGCCCCTAGTTACCAGATGTGGAAATAGAGGCCCAGAAGAATCAAGAGTCTTGCCCAAGGTCCCTCAGGTGGACTGGATAAGAACCCAGCCTCGCCAGTCCAGTGCTTGTCCCACCCAAAGCAATTTTGGGAGATAACTGGTAGGTAATGTTCCTGGGCACATCCAGGAAAGTTTTATTTCCCTGAGGGATTCTGAGGTTGGGTGGGTTTCAGGTCTTCTTGGCCCCCCTTCACAATAAGGTTGGAGAAAATGTTACCTTGGTCGGGGGGCTGAGCGCAGCCAGACCATTCTCCAATTTGTGTCGGTGCTTCACATACTGGGCGTAAAGGCTGAACTGGTCCCCCTGTGCCAGTAGGGAAGAGAGAAGGCACCCCCAGTATTAGGCCTCTACAGACAAATCTCTCCCTTTCTCCCTCCCCATCCTTACTGCAGCCCAAGCGGGGGACAGGTCACCAGAAAGCACTCAACTGCTGGGAATTAAGGGTTCCTTGTGGGGAGAGTAAAGTCCAGGCAGCCCTTGAGGGCAGGGACACAGAGGCTGAGCAGAGGAGAAGGGCCCACAGAACGGGGCTAGGCCCCAGAGTCGTGGGCCACACACAGTGGGGAAGCGGGTAGCAGATACTAAAAAGGAGACAGATGGATGGGGCTGGAGTATGGGAAGGGAGAGGACTTGGGAGAAGTTTTCGAGGATCGCTCACATGGCGAAGGAAGCAGGCCCCAATGCGGAGGGGGTGGGTGGCACAGCCCTGGAGTTCCCGCAGGAAGTGTGTCCGGTGGAAGCTGCGAAGCCTCTCCCGGGTACTTAGGGCGGCAGCCCAGGTCCCCCGAAGTTCAGCAGTCAGTTCAGACCCAGGGGGTAGCACTGGCTCACTCAAGGTGGCCACGTACTCCTGCTCACAAGCAATCAGCTCAGACACCAGACGCTGCTGGGCGCTGCAAGTACAACAGCAGTGGCAAGGAGGTGTCACTGGGGGCACGGGAGGGAGCCACTACTCCCAACAATGTCATATTCTTTTCCTGCTGGGTACCTGGGTCTGCCTCTTGGGCACCAGTTGGGCTGGGCTCTCACCTGATGCTTCTCTTGCGCTCCATGCGGGGGGTGCCAACTCCCCAGGGCCCGTCTGGCCCCCCGGCCCGGCCCAGCAGCACATGTTCCCGTGGTGAGCACGTCCTGTCTACCACCTCAGTACTGGTGACCTCCAGGCCTCGAATCAGCACAGCCCGTGGAGGCCTGCCCTCTGCTTCTGGAGCCGGCTCGGAGCCCTCCTCCTCATAGTCCTCTCCACACGGGGCCAGGGAACAGTGGGATGGGGCTGCCCGTGGCCCTGGGCTGCTGGGGAGCAGCAGGGAGCTGAGGCTGGGTGAGGGGCTGTGTGGGCCCCGCTGGCCCCCTCCGCTGCTGGCGCTGTCTGCCCGTCGCCGCCGGTGGCCCCGAGGACTCGCCTCCTCTCCCAGCTGTTGCTGAATCCTCCTGTCCAGCTCTTGGCAGCGGGCCCGGCAGCGGCCCCATTCTCGCAGGGCTGCTGGGCTGCCCAGGTCCAGGGCCAGGGCCCGCATCTCCTGGAAGGTTCCGGCACTGGGCTCCGGGGCCCGCCTCAGGGCCAGTGCCGCCAGCACAGCCTCCCGACCCGGCCCAGCTCCTGCCAGCCGAGCAAAGCCCTCATCTACCCACTCGTGTGCCTACAAAGCCAAAGGGGTCGGGGATGGGAGAGAAAGGATGAGGGCCTGTGCTGCTCCCAACTGCCGCCTAACGGCGGCTCTTGTCCTCTTGCCCCTGGCTTTCTGATGTCCATCACCCTCCCCATTCTCTCACCATCACTGTCACTGCCTAACCATGTCACTCAGAGTTGGTATGGAGATGGAGGAGCCTAGGTAAAGAGAATAGCTTGTACTTATACTGAGTTTATAAGAGGCAGGTGCTTTACTAAGTGTTTTTATGTACTGCCTCATATCCCCACCACAGCCCTGTGAGGTAGGTCTAGGAGGCTTAGTCAGGCTTAGTACCTTGTTCCAGGTCACTTCACAAAGAGGTGGCAGAGCTAAGAGTCAAAACCAAGGAAATGGACCTAAGAGTCCCTACTTTTTTTTTTTTTTTGGGTTGGAGTCTCACTCTGTCACCCAGACTGGAGTGCAGTGGCTGTTCCCAGCCACCGCAGCCTCGACCTGCTGGGCTCCGGCGATCCTTCCACCTCAGCCTTCCAAGTAGCTGGAACTACAGGCGCGTGCTACCATGCCCGGCTAGTTTTTGATTTATTGTGGAGATGAGGTCTCGCTTGCCCAGGCGGGTCTCGAACCCGCGGGCTCAGGCAATCCACTCACCTCAGCCTCCCAAAGGCACAGGATTACAGGCTGAGCCACCGAGCCCGGCTGAGTCCCTGCTTTATAACAACTACTTGACTAGCCTCTCCAGGCAGAAAGGAAGGAAAGAAATGGAAATGGTGGCACAGAAGGAAGAGGTTCTGCACGCACCTGCTGGAAAAAGCGCTGTAGCCGCAGGGCCCTATGGAGGCCACTCTCAACCTGTTCCAGCTGCTGTTCAAAGATATCCAGAACCTTCTGGGAGGCAGCATCCTCTTCCAGCGCCAGGGCCTCCCGTGCCTGGGCCAGGCGCTCCTGAAGAAGGGAGGCTGTGCTCAGACTTGGTCTTCACTCCTAGGTAGTTTACCCCTACCTCCTGCATGCCTCCTCTGCCTGCCCTCCTTCTCCTCCTCACCTGGACCTCAGTGCTGAAAGCCCGGAATCGCAGCTCTGTCTCCTGCAGGGCAGACAGAGTGTCTCCTGGCACAGCAAAGCTTGACAGCTGCTCCTCCCCCGAGCCTGAGAGCCAATGCAACACCTGAGGCAGATGGGATGGGAAAGCAGGGAGCCATGAAGTGGAAAGGCAAGGAAGAGCTGAGATCCAGCACCCACCCCACCACCCACCCCACCACCCCAGACCATAGAACCTTGGGAGAACTACTGCATCTCATCTGCAACATGGGAATAACAGGGAATGATCATAGTTTCCACAAGGGTCAGGTGAGAAACCAGGTAAGAAACCAAGGAAGAGCTCTTCAGTAAGTAGATGAGGGGGAAGCTGGGCTGGCAGGAAGCACTGAGGGAGGTGGATGAGAATTTCAGGGCTATGCCTGAGGGTGAAACAGATAAAACTGGTGTGAACCAAAAGCAGGATGAGGGCATTTGGATAACCAAGTCCTGGCAACTGGTAGGCAGGGATCTCAGTGACCAGCTCTGGAGAGATAGTCCAAAAGGTGGATATGTGTGTTTGTCCAGCTTTAGTGCCCAACATGGGACTATAAGAACTCTCATGCTGGTTCAGAGCTGTTAGACCAAAAAGGGATGCTAATTTTTTTCCTCTGAAGAAAGGCTAGAAGCTAAGGTGGGACAGCCTGAGGATGAGAGGTCTGAGACCGTTCCTAATAGCCAGTGCCAATAATAAGCACTTTTATAGACCTTTGCTGAATTCATTTGATCTTTCTTTCTTTTTTTTTTTTTTTGAGTCAGAGTCTCACTTTGTCGCCCAGACTGGAGTGCAGTGGCCGCTCCCGGCCACCACAGCCTCGACCTGCTGGGCTCCGCGATCCTTCCGCCTCAGTATTCCGAGTAGCTGGAATTACAGGTGCATGCTACCACACCCGGCTAATTTTTTGATTTATTGAAGAGATGAGGTCTCGTCTGACCAGGCAGGTCTCGAACCCGCGGGCTCAGGCCATCCACTCACCTCAGCCTCCCAAAGGCGTGGGATTGCAGGCTGAGCCACTCAGGTGCTCATGAGCCACTGAGCCCGGCATTTGATCTTTCTAACCATCTGTGAGTTAATTATTATCATCCCCATTCTACAGATGAAGACTTTGGAACTCAGAGAAGCTTCATGGCATGTTCAACATCTTAGACCTAGCAGAGTTAGAACTCAGGGCAAACACTTTAGACTTCAGCTCCTGTTTTTAAATGGAGGGAAACAGCTTAATAAGTTGGCAAACACAAGAACTGTAACCCTTTGAATACTGGAATAGAAGAAGTCAAAATGAAGAAACTAAGTCCTAGCATCCCTTTAGCACTGATCCTAAGATGACCCTTCCCTCTGATTCCCAGGTATAGGTCCATGAGGTTCTCATGTGCCATGCTTGGAGCTAAGGGGGAACAATCAGGTGTCAAAGCCCCCTCTAGCCCACCTGACAGAATGGAAAACAAATCTCTGCAGGGCTCTTAACCCCGGGAGAGAAGAATCAAGGTCCAGAGAAGCCAGCCTTAATTCCGACTCTTTCCCACAGAGAACTGTGGTTCCTTTTAGGGGCATCCAATGCCTTCTCCTGCCAAGGTGGAGGGAGGTGAGACCTTTCCAGTCTCAGGTTTGAGGGATGCATAAGGAGGTAAGGGAGCACGTGTGGCAATGTACCTAAAGAGCTGGTATCAATAGACAATTATTATTATTATTATTATTATTATTGAGTCGGAGTCTCACTCTGTCGCCCAGGTTGGAAAGCAGTGGCACAGCACACTCACAGCCACCACAGCCTCAACCTGCTGGGCTCAGGTGATCCTTCTGCCTCTGCCTTCCAAGTAGCTGAAACTACAGGTGCCTGCTACCATGCCCGGCTAATTTTTTGACTTATTATAGAGACGAGCCTCACCAATTTTCCTGGCTGGTCTCAAACCCCTGGACTCAGGCAATCCTCTCACCTCGGCCTCCCAAAGTGCTAGGATTATAGGCTTGATTCACTGCACCTGGCTGGCATTTATTATTATTATTATTATTATTATTATTATTATTTTTGA
>NW_007246478.1:163443-172389 GCF_000164805.1 Carlito syrichta
CCGCCTCAGCCTTCCAAATAGCTGGAACTACAGGCACGCGCTACCACGCCCGGCTTATTTTTGATCTATTATAGAGATGAGGTCTCGCCAAGTTGCCCAGGCAGGTCTCGAACCCGCAGATTTAGGCAATCCACTCACCTCAGCCTCCCAAAGGCACGGGATTACAGGCTGAGCCACGGAGGCTGGCGGCATTTATTATTTTTAAGCTATGGAAGCAGGCACTGCAAAGTCAGTCAGCTCTTTCCAAGATTCCCTAGGGTGCCTGAGCATCTCTTATAAACTCTAAAGACCTTTGATGAAGTATACACAGAGGGGAGCGGGAGATCTGGCTTATTTTCTTTGCTGGTGCTGAGATGTTTCCACCCTCTTGTTGAATCTGACACTGACCATGACCAACCTCCAGGGGACATGAGGAGGGAGGGAGGGGTATTCAGCCAAGCCAGGCTACAATAACACCATCAACTGGAAGCAGAAAAGAGGGGTGCTAGAGGCCAAGTTCCTAAGCTGAGTAAGAGAGGTATGGGGGTCCTGGCTTACCTGCTGGAGTCGGCGCAGGCGTTGCCGCTGCTCCTGCTGTTGCACGTGCAGGTTGGAGAGGCGCACAAGCTGGTGAATGGCCTCATCCACCTCCTGATATAGTGTAGCTGGGCCTGGGCCCTCTAGCCTGGGGAAGGAGCGGGATAGGATGAACCACTGTCCTTGTGGAGTCCCTCGATTCTGCCCTTGAGCCCTTTTAAGGGTTGCAAGCATGAGAGGTGGAAAAGCATCATGGATCAGAGGACAGGCTAGATTTCAAATGCCTTGGTTTGAGTCCAAACTCTTGACTTTTTTTTTTTTTTGAGTTGGAGTCTCACTCTGTCACCCAGACTGGAGTGCAGTGGCACGCCTCCGGCCACCACAGCCTCCACCTGCTGGGCTCCGGCGATCCTTCCGCCTCAGCCTTCCAAGTAGCTGGAACTACAGGCATGCGCTACCACACCCAGCTAATTTTTTTGATTTATTGTAGAGATGAGGTCTCACTAAGTTGCCCAGGCGGGTCTCGAACCCGCGGGCTCAGGCAATTCACTCACTCGGCCTCCCAAAGTGCTGGGATTACTGGCTGAGCCACCGAGCCCGGCCAATGCTTGACTCTTGACTGACCTTGGCCAAGGTATTTAACATGTCTGAGCCTCAAAATCCTCTCTCTCTCTTTTTTGTTTTTGAGTCGGAGTCTCACTCTGTTGCCCAGGCTGGAATACAGCAGCATGGTCACAGCCACCACAGTCTTGACCTGCTGGGCTCAGGCGATCTTTCTGCCTCAGTTTTCCAAGTAGCTGGAACTATAGGCGTGCACCACCACACCCAGCTAATTTTTTGATTTATTGTAAAGATGAGGTCTCACTAAGTTGCCCAGGTTGGTCTCGAACCCCTGGGCTCAGGCAATCCTCTCGCCTCGGCCTCCCAAAGTGCTGGGATTACAGGCATGAGCCACTAGCCTGGCCGCCTCTCTTTTTTTAAATACAGAAAAGACAGGGTCTCGCTCCATCACCCAGGCTGGAGTGCACAACTTTAGGTCACTGCAGCATCCACACTCCCCAGACTCAAGCAATCCTACTTCAGACTTCTGAGTAGCTGGGACTACAGGCATGCGCACTACTATACCTGGCTAACTTTTTGTATTTTTTGTAGAGACGAGGTCTCCCAATGTTCCCAGGCTGGTCCTGAACTCTGAACTCCTCAAGCAATCCTCCCACCTCAGCCACCCAAAGCACTAGGTGTCCAGGCGTGAGCCACTACTCACAGCCTCAAATCCTCATTTGTAATGACAACTAGCACATAGGGATGTTGTGAGGGTTGTGAGATAATAAGTGGAAAAGCATGGTATCTTGCCCAGACACATGCATAGTAAGAATGATCTGGCAGCTAAGTTTGTTGGCAGCCATTGGCTGTGTCTTCACCTCCCACTTCCACCTGCCTCCGCACACCCATCCCTCGTACTTGCTGCTGTGGGTGGAGCGCAGCCGCATCAGGATGGCCCCCCCGTCCCTCTGCAGTGCCGTCAGCCGGGGATCTGCCAGCACCTTCTGCAGGGGCTCAGGCATTCCCACCGTCTCCTGGGGATAGGTAGCAGTGGGCAGTTGGGGTTCCACCGAGAGTCTCCACCCTAGCCCCATCCCTAACCCATCCCCCATCGTCCCATATCATTTCATACCTCTCCCTCTGGCTCCGCTGCTCCCTCCAGTTCCTCAATGGCCTGCCGCACAGAGCCCAGCACACCTCGGCACAGGCGGCATAGCCTTACCACTTCCTAAAACCCAGACACAGGGATGGAGTTGAGGATCAGAGTTTAGAAAGGAACCTGAGCCCCAGGGTGGGGGTGAGGCCGCCCCAGAGACTTTGATGGAAGCAATGCTGAGTTCAATCCCTGACTTTGTTGCTTACTAATTGTATGATGCTGGGCAAGTTCAGGAGCCTTCCTGAACATCAGTTTCCTCAGCTGTAAAGTCAGGATATGACAGGCTTTTATGAGTTATAAAGAGAGAATGCCAGCTCAGCAGCTAGCATGGGCCTGGGGCATTGTACAGCTTGGTAACTATGAGCCTTCTTTTCCTCTGCCTGCACTGGGGCTTCACCCTGTCAAACCCCCTCTCTGCCTACTCAGATCTACTTCCCCTTTGACATCAAAGGGGAAATGCGAGACCATGCTACAAACCCCCTTTCATACTCAGCTCAGATCATGTCTATTTCTCTCTTCTTGAAGACTCATCGCGCTTAGTTTCATAGAATCAGGGAAGATAAGTGCTGGAAGGACCTTTAGAAGTCATGCCACCATTGCTGCACTTTGCTGATGAGGAGCCTGAGGCCTGGATGCTGGTGCAAGGAGCAGGTACAGAAAGGGTACCATCTCCAGAAGTGAGGTAAAGTAACTTGTTCAAGGTCACATGGAAGAAGAACCAGCCTTTTGACTCTTAATGTTTTTTCAGGAAACCCAGTAATACTATCTTGCACTCTTGTCTCATTATTTATTTCCCTTTAAGAATCATATGCTACTTTTTGTTGTATTAAGAATTCACTTAAATACTCCTCCCATCTCCCTCAACAGCCCATGGCACGATGTACAATATTTTGCTCAATATTTGGGAGCTATAAATACTTGCTGAATTGAATGGAAACAACTTTTTCGTCACCCTATGGTGTGTCTTAGATCTGCCTTCTCTCCTAGAATATCCTCAGCTGGGTCATTCATGGCTCCCCAGTGTCCCAAGTGGTGGAGGCAAGGCTTACCTGATGTATCTCTACCCAGTGGCTGGGAGAAGGGTCCCTGTGACCGCCTAAGACCCACTGCAGCTCCTCTGGCTTGGCTACTCTTTTCAGATCATTCTCCAACAGCAGTTCAGCACGCTGTAGACATGTGAAGGCAGGAGATTTCTGTCTGGGCATCCAGGGATTCACAGACCAGCCTGGGGCTCCAGCCAGCCTCTTCCCTTCTCTCCACTACTGATGGGAGACTAGCTGGGAGTGAGGGGCTCAAACCTGAAATCCATAGGGTTCAGTTGCAGGGTCATCAGGAGTGAGAATCAGCAACCGCTGAATGAGAGGAGGCTCTCCTGAGTCCTGAGGGCAGAGAAGAATAACCCTGAACTCTAGGCACATGGGTGGCCTGGCCTGGAATGGACACTAAAGAAGAGCTAGGATCCTGGGGGAACTGCTTGTCTCAAGGGGTAGTTACCTGAAGTTGACTCAGGACAGGAGTGAGTGCTGGAGGCAGTGAGGGTGCCTTGCGAAGGTCCAGCAGGACGGACAACCCCAATATCTGTAGATCAGGCCTATGGGGACAGGAAGGGCCAAGGAGGCTGCAGTGTGTGTGTGTGTGTGTGTGTGTGTTGGGGGACAGCAGATGAGGCAAGGCAGAGACATGGGGTCTGGTTTTAGTGTTAGTAGTCCTTAGGAGAAGTCAGTTCCTGGTACCTTTGGGAAGAAGAGGGCAAAGGACCACATTCTGGGATGTGTGTCTAAGAGTTAGTGACCTGGCAATCAGGACTCTACATTCATATGGGTACTGGGTTAAGGGACCAAGGTCTGAGAAGTTAAGAATTCTGTTCTAGGATGGTAGAAATTCGGTATCAGCCTGCAGTGTGGTGCCTAATAAGTACTTGGTGTTCAATAAATATTTGTTGAATGAGTGAACCAATGTTTTGATAATCTAGGTAGTATGGTAGGATATCAGAAGTCGATCAACGAAGAGGATCAATGAAGATATTACCCTGGAGGTCAGGGGTCAGTAGGGGCAGAGGTCAATGACTTGAAAACCTGAAGGTTGAAGAAGTAGGTGTCCTAGAGGTCAGAAGGTCAGTGTCCTGAAAAGGAGGTCAGGGTCCTCATAACTCAAGAAATTAGTGTCCAGGGTGCCATGCTGGGCCTCGGTTACCTGAGCAGTGAGTGGAGGTAATGAAGAGCAGTGCTCAGCATGTCTCGGGAGGGTGGGGGCTCCTCAGGAGGGCTCGGTGGGGTAATGGTCAGCAGAGCTCGCCCACTCTGGTCCACCCCTCCTGAAGACACAAAATGGCCAGGCTGTCCTGGCTGGGAGCAAACTTGTCTCCCTCCCTTCCACCCTGTCTGCCTCCCCCACAAGCCCACCCCAACTGCTTCTCTCCCCAGTCCCCTCTCGTTTCACCCACTGATGCCCACTGACCACTCAGGATGAGGAATCCAGATGCCATCAGGTCCCAAGCTACATCAGGGTCATCGGAGGTAGAGACTGGAGGGGACTCTTCTAGAATGCTGTCTCCTTTTCCTTCCTGCACAGTCTCCACGGGTGATGTTGGGGGGTCAGGTAGGAGTCCCTCTGGGCCTGTGTGCCCTGCACAGACACAGACAGAGCTATGGGCCCAAGGTGAGGATAGGTCTGGCTTTTCTGCTCTCAGCCTGATCCCTGCTCCTCCTCCAGCCCCCTCCCATAGGTCCGACCTTCCCTGGCCTTGCCCAATGGGCCTCAGTGTCATCTCACCTGCCATACACACCAGGCTCGGCCCCTCCTGCTCGCTCTCTGTGGCCCCCTCTTCTGTAGGCCTATGGGCCTCTGGGGGCTGGGGTTCTTTTTCGTTTGCTGGTTTGAGCTCCTCTTTTGGCTCAGATTCTGTCTTCCCAGAGCATTCACGCTCCTCCTTAACCAAGCTGCATTCTGGAAGCTCTTGCTCATTTGGTGAGGGCAGGTTGACAAGGGCTTCCTGGTGGCAGGTCTCTTCCTTGTCCCCAGGGCTCAGGGGGGCACTGTCCCCTCCTCGGCTAAGAGCCCCTCTGCCTGCAGCTCGCTTCTTTCTCCTGTTTCCTTTGCCTGTTCTCCGAGGGGTACCAGGTGGTCCTTCAGCCCCCTGGCCTGCTCCTCCTCCAACCTCCCCTGGCCTCAGGGGACAAGATTCAGAGGCTTCACCCAGGGCCTCTGCTGGGGACTCAGATACCTCCAGTACTGCTGCTTCTGGGACAGCCTCAGCTCCCGGTGGAGATTCAGGGGAAGCTCCGTTGCTGCTCCCCTCGCCCGGTGGGCGCGCCCCATCCTGGTCCCGAGGTCCCAGGCCCTTCTGGTGCATCCATGCCCGGTGTCTCCGGTGCCGACCCTTCCCTCCAGCACCCTTTCGGGTGGGTACCGTCCGGGTTCTGGAGAGGCCCGAGGAACCCTCAGCATCCGTTGGGCTCCCCCTCACGGGCAGCGTCACCTCCAACAGCTCCACGTACTCGCCCTCAGGTCCTTCAGCGGGGGCATTGTGCCCATCCCCGGGACTCCGGGTGCCCAGTGCCTCCTCAGGGAGTGGAGGACTGGGAAGCCCTGGGGGCCCAGAGGGCAGTTCTGGGGGCAGCATGCTTGGCTGATGTCCAACCATGAGGCCCTCTTTGTGCACAAATCGTGGGCAGATGAGCTCGGCCCAGGGCAGCCGTGAAATCCCAGAGGGCGCAGACAGTAGGCAGGTACTGAGACGACCGGTTGGCCGGTCCTTGTTGATGCCTTGTAGCCACTCAGGTGTGAATAGGTAGGCACAGGCCTCATTGGGCACAGGAAGCTCCTGCACCCGCCCACCCCCTGGGGCCAGACATTTGAGTGCCAGACGAGGTGCCTGGGCGGCTGAGGGCACCACTTGCAGGTAGAAGTCTCCCGGGCGCAGCAGCTGCCAGGGTAGGGCTGCTAGCTGCACCACCACCTGCTCATGCAGGCAGAGGGGCCAGCCCTCATGGAAGAACAGGAATCCACTGTATTGGGCCTGGGGAGAGAGGTGGGAGGCTGCATTCAGGCCTCTGCTGAAGAAACCAGTAGGAGGGGACAGTTAGAATGAGTCCACCCTAGGCAGGACTGGCATGATGCCTGGGGGGGGTTATAATCCCAGGGGAGCAGAAGGGGAGATCTTGGGGTGTTCCTGTGGCAGAGAGGAAGAGATTGGGACTCCTCAGTCTTCTGGTGGTAGGAAGCTTCTCTAGGAAGCTAGTTCCATATGTGGGAGGGTAATAATGGAATCATTACAAAGACATGGTCAGCAGATGCCATTTTTTGGAGGAATCAAAGACTTAAGAGGTCTTTATAACTGTAGAAGTGAAGGATCTCTGTTGAGTCATGTCTGGGGGAGTTATTATCTTGAGAAATTCATATGAAGAGGGAAAAATGTCTGGAATTGGGTCTGGAGGGTCAGGGTCTTTGGGAGTCAGTGTTTCTTAAGGGTCAAAATTTGGGGAAGATGAGTGTGTATGTGTGTGTGTGTTTCTGTGTGATCAGTGTCTGTGAGGGTCAAAATTTGTGGGAAGTCAGCGAATGAGGCGTAAGTACCCCTGGAAGGATCAGTATGAGGGAAGACTGTCTCTGGGTGGGGGAAATTAGTCAGCCTGGCTAGTCTCTAGAGTTAAACAGTGAATCTCAGGGCAGGTAGAAAAGCGATGTACAGACACTCACACAGGCTTCCTGCTGGACCTTGGCAAGCAGGTGCTTGGCTGGTACCAGGAAGTCCAGCGTGTATCTCAGTGCGTCCTCCCGATAAGTCCTCTCCACCACCTGGAACACCTGGCCCAACAGGGTGGGGGCCGTCGCCTCAAAGGGAGGGTACAGGGCAGCGAGTGTGCTCTGCACACAGTCCTCCACTGGCTCAGGCTCCTGGGAGAAGATAGGACAAGGCTACAGACCTCTAGAGATCACCCAAGCATGGCTCCTTGGGGGCTGCACAGGACCCCCATTGTACAGTGCATGCAAAAAGCGAACACTTAGGAAATGCTGGCTGAGTGAGCCCAGACGGGAGTGGGGCTGGGTCAGTAAGAGTGCACAAACCTAGCAGTGCACTCCACACTCGAGCTCTAAGAACCTGGCTTTGGGGATCCAGGGAGGATTTGTTCTGGATGCTCTGATCAGGGCAGTTCCCAGTGCTTGCGAATTGGGGTGATTGCATAGGCCCTCCCAGGAGGGAAGAGACTGACTTCTGGGCCATCAGGGGAATGAGCTGAGAACTTTGGCTGAGATGACTGAGAACTTCGGAGGGGGTGACGGGGGCTTCCACACAGCCATTCTGCAAATCCCGTCTCACAAGACCCACTATCCAGAGACCCCCATCTTAAGTGGAGGCACCAGCACCCACAATTATATCCTAGAGATGGTCATTTGGTGGGAAGAAGGAAGATGGAAAAGACTGTCTGTGACTGCCTTGGGAAGCACCCCTCTTCCCATTCCCAGTGTGGCTCTAGTATTTACCCACTCCTACAGCATATGGAATTGGGTTACAAAGAACTGGGTGGGGGCAGTTGAAAGAGGAAAAAGCCACAAAAGGAATGTGTAGGGAAGGGAGGAGGGGGCCTTGATGGCATGTCAGCATTCCGGTTGAAATCTTTTCTGATTCCCTTCTGATTCCCGTGTGACCTCTCTTTGCCAACCTTTCTCCAAGGAAGGGAGCGGCCTTCTCAAAAGACTCAGCCTGCCTCCCTAAATGAATCAGTGAGACAACTTTCTGCACCCCACACCCTAAACAACCACCCCTCGGGCTATTCCTTTGCAAACTTACTTCTCTTTCCAGGTGGCCTTTTAAGTTCCCTTGACCAGATTTCTTTGCCGTAGGTGGGGAAGGGGGATGCCCGATGCAGCCTCTACCTTGTTCTCTACCCACCCCTCCCCCCATGCCCTGACTTTGCCTCTAGACAAAATTGCATGTTTTTCTCTGAGTCCGTCCAGCTGGAGTGGCTCGATTGTCTCGGCCGTCTGAGAAGCTAGGGCAACCACTCTGGAGACATTTAGTGCGTCAGCGCACAGACCCGGCCCCAAGGTGTGTAGGCGAGCAGACAGACCCCCAGTGTTCCCGGGCGCTGTGCGCGTGGGTGGGGGGAGGTGGAGACGGGCGGGGGTGAAGGCAGAGTGGGCCGTCGGCTCCAAGGCCGGGAAGGGGGAGCTAGGGCTGGAGTAGCGAGGCAGCTGCAACCCATTAGGGGCGGTGAGCTCATGGCTGAGCGAGAGTCTCAGCCACAGGAAACGGCGGCAGCAGCGGGAGGGGAGGAGGGGTCTGGGGTGGGAGGCGGCGGGCGGGAGCACAGAGACCGGGCCTCCTGCCGGCGGGGACCAAAGAGGAGACCAGAGAGACTGAGTCAGCTCTCCCTGGCCCAGTTCCTCTTTCTTCTTGCTCCAGCCTCTCTGCCAGGGGCGCCCTTCCCTCCGTAGAGGAGCGACCCCGGTGGTGCTCCGCCCCTCCTCCGCTCCCTGCAGTGAGCGCCCCCTGGCAAGGCCTCCCCCCCACTTCTGCAGTGAGCACCCTCTTGGCCGTGCCCCCCCTTGCAGGGGGCGCTCTCCCTGGCAGCGCCCATTCCTGCAATGGTTCTTCAGAGAGTACTTCTGGAGTGAAAGTTCCAAGAACAGCGCTCACTTCTGTCGGTGGGGGCTTCCCTTTAAAGCACCGTCCTGCTTCCTGTGTCCTGAGTTGCTACCGCCAGGGTCCCCTGCCCCCGGCAGGGAGT
>NW_007246478.1:172765-173213 GCF_000164805.1 Carlito syrichta
GCCCCCCACCCCCATCGCAGGTCCACCACCCCGAGGCAGCCTCCTTCTCTCTGGGGGAATTTCCCCCTTGCGCGCTGCCCCTGGCCGCGGCCCAGCCACAGCTGTGGCCGGTCCCCTAGGGCCGGATGGGTGGGCCTGCCTCACCGGGTTGGGGACGGGGATGGAAAATGGTGGTTCCAGGCAGGTCAGTTCTCATGACCCCGGGCCGGGCCTCTCCAGGGCCACTGCAGGACCAACCCGCAGGGGTCTCCCGCGGGTAAGGAGCTGGGACCGGGAGGGGGGAGGGAAGATCCAGCAAAGGAAGGCACAGGTCAGGGCAGGGGAGAGCGGGGGTGGGGTGAGGATTAGGGGAGAGACCAAAGGGAGGACGGGGGAGGAGGCGGAGAGGAGAAAGAAAGAAAGGCTGAGGGCAGTGCCCGTGGGGGCAGAGCCAGACAGTGGGGCGGAC
>NW_007246478.1:173320-174971 GCF_000164805.1 Carlito syrichta
CTCTCGCGGCGCCTCCCGCGTCCCCAGCCAATCTGTCCCGTCCGCCCGCAGCCCTCTGCCCTCCCCGCCCCGCCCTCCAGGGGTAGCCCCGACCCTGACTCTCGGAGGCCCGCCCCGCCGAGGATGCCCCGCTTTTCCCGCCACCGCCTCGCTCCCCGCGGGGTCCGTGGAGCCTCCGCCAGGGACACTCCAGAGACCGGGGCGTGCGTGAACTCCCTCGGGGTCCCCTCCCGGGACGCGGGTCTTCCGGCGGCTGGAAGCCTCCGTCTCCAGCTCGCCCGGACCTTCTTCTCCCCTCCCGCCTCCAGACTTTGGAGGCGAGGGCGCAGGAGCGCGCCCTCAGGCCCCTGCCCACCAGGGTCGAGCTGAGGGCCAGGAAATCTGGGGATTCCCCCAACCCCCCGGGGGCTTGCCCGCCCGCCTCCTTCCCCTCCCATCTCCTCAGGCCTCGAGCCTCTGGGCTCTGACAATGAGCTCCTCTGTGCTGCCTGGGGAAGGCGGGAGCGAGGGGGACTTGGGATGGTGGCTGGACGTCGTGGCTGAGGGGCGCAGGGTCCCCGGATCGGGGTCCTCCTGCTGCAGGGCTGGGCACGTCCGCGGACGTTTTCTGGGCCCTATCCTCGGGGACCCTTCCTCCCGCTCCCTATCTCTCCCTCTTCAGCTAGACGAGGGGAGGCACCCGGCCCTCGGTCGGGGGATTCCGTACTGGATGCCAGACCCTTCGTTCCAGTGGGGTGCGACGGAGGCGCCCAGGCCCGCTGGGGCTCACGGCGCTGAGGATGGGTGTCTGGCGCAGTGGACAAAGCGGAGTAGGCTAGTTAAGACAGTTCTAGCCTCACTCCTCCGGCCTCACCAAACCCTGAGCAGCCTCCATCGCGACTGGGTGGGAAAGGAAGGCCGGGTGGGGGTCTCCCAGGAGGTCCAGGGGAGGCGCGGGCACGGCCAAGAGCCGGCCCGCCCCGCCTCTGAGCCGGCAGCTGGAAGCCCCGCAGCACCGCGAGCCCTTCCAAAGGCTGCGCGCTTGAGAGGAGATCAGACGGCAGAACAGGCCGCAGAGGGGCGTGGAAGCATGCGCCCCTGCAGCTGGGGGCGATGTTTAGAAAACGTCCTGCCTCGGGGGCAGTTCTAAGGAGGCCAGGAGGCCAGCCCCTCCGGGCGGTTGCTGGAACACCGGGAGGGGAGGCGGGGGTGTCGCCCAGGTGACGCGCTCTTCTCACCTCTTCGGGACGCCAAACGTCACCCTTTTCTCCGCTCGGCTGGATCTGGCAAAAAGGAGAGAGGAATTGTTCATCCTTCTTGGAGACGAAGAAAGCCCTCGGCTCCAGAGCGTCAAAGAATAATCTTAGGCAACAAATCCCAGTGACCATCTTCCCAGCAGAGCTAGAGCCCTGGAGTTGGAGCTCTTTCCAACAACGGGTGGTGGGACCCGGGAGTCACTGAGACTCTCCTGCTTCCTTGTAATTAGTGCCCGCGAGCTAGGAGAGTGAGATCTTGCTACCCCCTGGTGTCCACTTCGTAAGTGCTGCCCCGTAGCTGGTTATAGGGGCCAGCACATAGAAAACGTTTTTTTGTTTTTTGAGTTGGAGTCTCACTCTGTCCCCAGACTGGAGTGCAGTGGCCTCTCCCGGCCACCGCAGCCTCGACCTGCTGG
>NW_007246478.1:175138-192393 GCF_000164805.1 Carlito syrichta
AATCCACTCACCTCAGCCTCCCAAAGCGGGATTACAGGCTGAGCCACCGAGCCCGGCTAGAAAACGTTTTTAAAGGATGGCTTATAAACCTTATTCACTTGCCTCAAATCCAGCTCACTCATTCTCAGTGTTAAGAGAATCTGAAGCTTCCCTTACAGGTCGTACATTCCTTATATTCAAGCAAATTGTCTAGGGAACACTTGGTGGATTCCAAGATCCTCCATTGACCCCCAAGGTTCACTATTGATTAGATAGCAGAATATAAATTGAGCTGGCTATGGGGGTCCACACACTCCTGGGAAAAAGGAGTGGATTTTGTTTTTTCATGGAAAAAAGGAGAGCCATTGAAAGTTTTTGAACTGGAGATATGAGGATATGGGATACAAAGTTACCCCCTTTTTCCAGTAGTTTAAAAATCTGTGTTAAATTACAAAGGTTTGTTTTAAGTAAGTGACTTATATAGTTGCAGAGGTTAAATACCACTTTCTCCAAAGAATGTGAGCTCTTATCAAAAAGTGTGTGTGTGTGTATGTGTACATAATAGAGTATGTGTTGATATGTGTGTTTTTCGTGGGAATATGAAGAAATTAGAGACTGGGAATAGATCGGGCTTAGAAGACTTCTCTTAAATTCACAGTTTCTCACCGTGTTTCATCAACTTCAGATTATTTGGGGCATATTAAACTCATGTTTTACAGGTGGAATTCTGGCTTAGTGAAGTTAAGAAACTTGCTCTAAGCAACACAGTAAGTGGAGCAGCCAAGACTTGAAGCTAGACTGTCTTACTTACTCCAGAGCCTTTATTCTCAGCTAGTAAGTTATAGGGTTTTGTCTATGCTGTCAAAGATCATAAAATAAGAGTTTTGAACACCACATCACATTTTCTACTACCTAATAACCACACTAAAAAATGTTAAGGAGTTTCTAAAAATGATGGGTATGTCCCTGGGTCAGAGAAGAAAAACTACTACTTTTTTTCTAGATTTGTTCTAGAGTAGTAATAGTTAAAATAATTCCCAAGAGATTTCCTGTATAGTTCTTATGGAAAAGTGATGTTATCCTAGCCTGGGGGAAGGCGGAAGAAACATCTGTATCTATAATGTTTACTGCCTGGTTTATGTGCAGAGCTGTAACTGCCATCCTATATAGGGTTGGGACTGTAGGCTGTCCTGTATTTCTCCACCTGGAGAGTAGCAGTAACTAGGGCTTTGCTTCAGCCCATGCCTCAAGTCAAGGATATAATGCAGGAATTAATGAAAGACCACTAAGAAGATATTTAGAGACAGACTTGAGAGAACATGTTCTTGTTAGCTGTGCCTTCCGAGGAAACTGGGGGCCAAACTTTAGTTATTTTGGGATAAGAAATCTACATCATATATAAATATATGTTAGTTAAATATATTTATGGTTTAATTTTCCAATCATTTTGGTTTTATTTGATTGGTAATATTCCTTTAAAAATTTACAACTTTTCTTCTTTCAGCTACGTATCGTCCAAGTCCATACCTTTAACATTTTGCCTGTGCTAGCGGGTTAGCATTCCACCTTTATCTTCTGATAAAACATTCTCTGCACCATAGCCAGAGTGATCTCTTAAAAATCCAGGCCAGCACAGTGGCAGGTGGCAGATGCGTGTAATCCCCAGCACCTTGAGAGGCAAAGGCAGGAGGATCACTTGAGCCTAGGTATTCTAGATCAGCCTGGGCGACACAGGGAGACCTTGTCTCTACAAAACGTTTTTTTTTTTTTTTAATTAGCTAGGCTGGTGGTATGCAGCTGTGGTCCTAGCTATTTGGGAGGCTGAGGCGGAAGGATCATCTGAACCCAGGAGGTTGAGGGTACAGTGAGCTGTAATTTTGCCACTGCACTACAGCTTGGATGACAGAGTGAGACCTCAACTCAAAAACAATTTTTTTGAAATCCAAATCAAGCTGGGCTCGGTGGCTCAGCCTGTAATCCCACGCCTTTGGGAGGCTGAAGTGAGTGGATTGCCTGAGCCCGCGGGTTCGAGACCCGCCTGGGCAACCTGGCGAGACCGCATCTCTACACTAAATTAAAATTAGCCGGGCATGGTAGCGCGCGCCTGTAGTTCCAGCTAGTTGGAAGGCTGAGGCGGAAGGATCGCCGGAGCCCAGCAGGTCGAGGCTGCGGTGGCCGGGAGCGGCCACTGCACTCCAGTCTGGGCGACAGAGTGAGACTCCAACTCAAAAAAAAAGAAATCCAAATCAGATCTCATCAGTCTGTTGATTTCCCCTTTGCAACATGACTCCTTTTCTGCCCATTTTTCCAGCCTCATCTCTTTCCACAGTCCTGATATGCTAAGCCACTAGTGACCCTCCAGCCTTCTTTCAGTTCTTTAAACATACGGTGCTTACTCCTAACTTGGTACCTTGTTGCTCTCTTTTCCTTCTGCCTGGAGCCTTCTTTTCACAATTCTAATGACTGACTCTCATCCTTCAGGTCTTAACTAAAGTCTTATCATCTCATAGTTCTTTCCTGACTACCCGATCTAAAGTGATCTCTCACTTATTGTCCCTCTCAATAAAGTTATTCTATTGTGTTTTCTTCATATCATTTCTCTATTTGATTACGTTTATTTAATTTCTATCCTAATAGACTCGCGCTCCCCCCAACCATATATCATTTTTTTTTTTTTGAGTCAGAGTCTTACTCTGTCACCCAGGCTGGAGTGTGCAGTGGCATGATTACAGCTACCGCAGCCTCAACCTACTGGACTCAGGAGATCATTTCACCTGAGCCTTCCAAGTAGCTGGAACTACAGGTGTGCATAACCACTCCCGGCTAATTTTTTAATTTATTGTAGAGACAAGGTCTTGCCAAGTTGCCCAGGTTGGTCTCGAACTCCTGGGCTCAGGCTGGGATTGCAGGCGTGAGCCACTGTGCCCGCCACTACACACACACACACACACACACACACACACACACACACACACACACACACATTAATATGTGTATATATACATACATATGTATATATACTAACCACATAAAATTTAAAAATAAACTTTATGAAGTGAGATACCTTGTCTATTTTGCTGCTGTTTCTTAGCTAGTGTCTGACCAGATCCCAAAAAAGATTATCAATCCAGGTGCAGACAATAAGGAGAGCAAAAAGACCCAAGAACAGGAAGGGTGGTGGGAGCCAGTGAGGTGAAAACTGGGCAGGAATGGGGAAGCAAAGGCTTGGGGTCAGCTGCTCAGTTTTCCTGTCTTCCTGGACCCAGCCCTGACAAGATTTTTTTTTTTTTTTTTTTTTGGGTCCATTGGAGGATATTTGCAAGTGGAAGCTATGAAGGAATTTAAAACAAACATGGAACTTCATCTAGATGAGATGCAGGTTCATTGCACTGGAGGAAGCATGATTTAAAGAGAGATTTCTGGAACGACTCCAATGTTGTTTATGTGGACTTTGTTGACATGCAAGCCCAGACGCTCTTTTATATCATTGCAACCTATTTGAAAATGCAGTTTTAGGGCTGGGCTCAGTGGTTCAGCCTGTAATCCCAGCACTTTGGGAGACCGAGGCGAGTAGATTGCCTGAGCCTGCGGGTTTGAGACCCACCCAGGCAACTTGGTGAGACCTCATCTCTACATTAAATCAAAAATTAGCTGGGCGTGGTAGTGCGTGCTTGTAGTTCCAACTACTTGGAAGACTGAGGTGGAAGGATCGCCGGAGCCCAGCAGGCAGAGGCTGCAGTGGCCAGGAGCGTGCCACTGCACTCTAGTCTGGGTGACAAAGTGAGACTCCAACTCAAAAAAAAAAAAATACAGTTTTATATTCACGAAGCATTGCCCATAGACATTACCATGCATGTATGTAATTTTTTCATATGTTGTCTTCAATTAAAGCATCAAACGGTTGTCCATCATTCAGTCACTTTCAATTTTAAGGAATTCATATTATTTTTAACTTTGTTATACAAAGAAAAGCTATAAACAGACTTGTACAAACTTACTCCTCACTTTGAGTTATTTCCATTTAATATATTTTGCAAAATGGAGTTATTGGATCAAACAATGGGAGCCATTTTATAGCTTTTGTCATTGCCAGATAAGGCAGTATTTGGAGGGCAGTGGTCATGAAACTCTTAAAATATTTTAAAGGTTGATTGTGAAGAGGAATTGGACTTAATATGAATGGCTCATGGTGGTAGGGCATCAGTGAATTGTTGCAGTTACACAGAAGTAGATTAGATTCTTGCCTCTGAAAATAGGGCAAATTATCTTCACAGGCAGCTATTTTTCCCTCTCACTGAAAACTTGTACACATAATGAGTTTTAAAAGAAATTGTTTTATAAACTTTCCAGGTTTGTGATCTGTATATTTTCCAAGCCCCAGTCCTCTGCCCACAAACCAACATGTTAACAGTCTCATGAACATTTATTAAGATTTAACCTGTGCCTGTCATATCCAGCAGTGGCTGTGAGCCCTCCTTGGCAGACCCCCCAGAGGAGAGTGGTCTGGGCAGGCAATGTGGGAAGTACTACAGCGTGAAGCCACCCTTCCCCCAATGTTCAGAACTGCCAAACAGGTGGGAGAAAGTTTGTCTTTCGGCGCTCATTGTCTATCTCTGTCCACGTTTAACCTACTCGTAAGACCCCTACTACAAAACTGCTGTGCGCTGTGCCTTGCCTCCAAATGCTCCCAAGACAAACCCAGTACATGAGTGATAGATTTCAAGTAATTGGTACATCATTTTATTTTATTTCTGCCAAAAGTTATTTGCACTCCAAATGAGAAGCTTGGAACCCTGAAGAATCTGCAGTTGGTGGAATATAGCACCCCTCATTTCACTAGCATAACTTCATCTCCTTACCATGAACACGTGTATCTACAGACACACACACACACATACACACACACACACACACACACACACACACACACACCACTTCCAGGCAAACACTGATTTATTGGGGGAAAAAATGGTTGCTTAGCAATCTGGTTTTGTTTTTGTTTTTAATTTAAAGTTTGGCCAAAGAGGAAATGTTCCTACAGTGGATAGAGGCCCAACCACAGTCTGAATTTTACTTTTTCTTGGAGTACATTTTGCTGAATTACTCTGCCATCCCTACACTGGCTCCAGGTAAATCCGACTTCCCTTTCTCCACTTTTCCAGAATGCAGTGGAAGAATAACCCACCCTGAGGCATTGCAGTGCAGGAGAATGCCTAGGAGAGATATGGGTCTGGGTTCAATTCTGGTGGCACCACTGCCATCTACAGGCCTGGGCCTTGCCTCCGCTTCAACATGGCCTCCCTTCCTGCTAAAAGGCCCCATAAAATCAACAAACATGGGAACACCCGAAAATATAATCACCAAAGTCCTCTGTGCAGTACAGATGAAAACATCGCAGAAAATAGAGTTTCGTTGTCAATGAGTTTTTTAAATGTTCTTTTTATGCTCAGCAAAGAATATTCAGAGGGCCCCTGACTTCTTAAAATTTGTTTCCTATGTTAAAGTTACAAATCAGAAGCCCTGTCTTCCTTAAGCTTTTATGTTAACTTGAAAAGAAATAAATTTTAATAATCACCTTAAAGGATTATATTCACTGGCTATTTGGTCCCATTTATAAGAAGTTAATGAAACGCTTTAAGCATTAAAAAACACATTTTATAAACTTAATATATTCCATGTCCTTATAAAGTAATTAGGCCATCTGAGCTAACCAACAAAACATTCCTGAATACTTAAAAACCCTTATAAAAGCTGGGCTCAGTGGCTCAGTCTGTAATCTCAGCGCTTTGGGAGGCTGAGGTGAGTGGATTGCCTGAGTCCATGGGTTCAAGACCAGCCTGGGCAAGTTGGTGGGACCTCATCTCTACAATAAATAAAAAATTAGCCGGGCGTGGTAGCACGCGCCTATAGTTCCAGCTACTTGGAGGCAGTAGGATCGCCGGAGCTCAGCAGGTCGACAGAGTGAGACTCTGACTCAAACAAACAAACAAACAAACAAACAAACAAACAAACCAGTCTGGGCAACAGAGTGAGACTCTGACTCAAAAAAAAAACAAACCCCAAACTATTATAAATCTAACAATTTAGAAATAGAATTATTCAATTTCTGCTTTCCTAAATGTTTCAAAACTAATTTTAAAATAATGTTCCATTTCAAATAATGCACATTTTAAGGTTGAATTATAAATCTAATACAATTTCCTTAATACAAACATATTGCTGGGCTCGGTGGCTCAGCCTGTAATCCCGCGCTGTGGGAGGCTGAGGTGAGTGGATTGTCTGAACCCGCAGGTTTGAGACCCGCCTGGGCAACTTGGCGAGACCTCATCTCTACAATAAAATTAAAAAAAAAAAAATTAGCTGGTCGTGGTAGCTCGCGCCTGTAGTTCCAGCTACTTGGAAGGCTGAGGAGGAAGAATCACCAGAGCCCAGTAGATCGAGGCTGCCGTGGCCGAGAGCGGCCACTGCACTCCAGGCTGGGCTACAGAGTGAGATTCCAACTCAAAACAAACAAACAAACAAACAAACATATTAATGCTATGTGTTCAATTATTTTAAATATTTCTATCCTTAATTCTAAATTTCTGGATATTAAAACATACTCACCTACTAGAAAATAATTATGTCATCCCAAATGGCTGAGGAACCCTTCCAAAGTGATTTTTTTTGGGGAAAGATGTTCCCAGTGGCTCAGTAGAGATTTTGTTCCCAGGCTTTTGGGCATATCTCCTCCTCCAGCTCCAGCTGCCCCACTGAGCCTTGTTTTATGGGTGTTGTGTCATGACTCTCTGAATAGTCCAGCTTCATAGTCCATGATCCCTAGATTCGAGTTACACTCCATCTAATTCTTCAGCCTACACACGGAAGTCAGGAACTCCTACCCAGATTGCTACACCACTTGTTTGGATATAGTTAGTCTACATGACGATTCATTCTATTCAGAATTTTTTCTACACTTTTCCCAGCTTCTGGGGGCACAACTCTTACAGATATTGAATGGTTGAATTTCTCTTCGTGATGACTACTTCTGGTTACAGACCTAACGACAGGCCAGAGATAGGCAACAGGAAGATTAACATTAAACAGAGAATGAACTTTAGGTTGAGATGAATGAAACCCTAGGAGAGGTGAGAGAAAAATGTTACAGAATCTGTTTGATTTATTATCCTCTTCTGTCTTATTTCTTGATAGTTTTATATGTGTTATTTAATCTTGCCTCCTAAACATGACAGCGAATCCGTGATTGCACAAACCAAAATTCAAATCACAGCCCTCTCTTCAAGGCCATGATGTATGTACATTGGGAGCATGTGGGTGACAGAGTGAGACTCCAACTCAAAAAAAAAAAAAGGAAAAAATAAAATAAAAGGAAACCCAAGAACTTTTGTGCCCTCTTGAGGCAGTATGTGGAATAAGGTGAGTAATTACTGAATAAATAAACGAGCATGAGTTGACACCGATGTTCGTTAGATTAGGACCCTCAGTTATTGAGTATAATGCTTCCACTAACCCACACTAATTGCAGAGGGAGGGACTGGTTTGGAAGCCAGGCGGATCATGAGCTTAATTCTGAGTGTTTTTAGTCGAGATGCCTATGGGACACCGAAGGGGCTAGTAACAGTAGGGAGATGGGCATTTATGCCTGGTCCTTGGGAACTTTGGGCTGGAGATATGCCTGCCTTTGGGAGCAGGAAAGTGGTTGTTGGAGCCATGGAAGTGTAGCAAGTCACTCAAGAAGAGTATAGTGTGAGAAGAAAAGAAAGCTCAGAATAGTATCCTGAGAAACACCATCATTTAAGGTGCAGCCACAGGAATGAAGCCTGTTCGCTACATTGGGAAGAAGCCAGAGCTGTAAAAGAATGTTTTCTTTCACCTTATTTCTTCCTTGTACATAAGCACAGAGATGGGTAACAGTGGTTATGATGGGCACAGCATGTTGTGGAGGGGTTTGGAAGCTGTGAGGTGGGATGGTGTGACTTTGGTAGATTGCAGTGAGCTTTAGTTCTAGAAAGCATAGAAGGGGGCTGGGAGTTGGAATTTCTCAATTCTGTGCTTTCTCTGCCACTTCATGTTTCATCAGACATCCCTTTCCTTATTCTGAATCATAGTCTGTGTAGGAAAATCTCTTTCCGAATATAGGCAGGGAGATGTGAAGAGGGAGCAGAGATAGTAGAAAGAAGAAAAAGAGGGTGTCTTACTGTTGAGTGTGAGTATGTATGTGTGTGTATGTGTGTGTGTGTGAGATACACACTGGTATGAGTATTTGTCTCTGTGTATGTATATGCATATGGGTGTGTGTGTGTCTTATGTTGGTATGGAGGTATGTATGTGTGTATATGTATATATAAGTATGTGAGTATAATGTGTTTTTCTCTGTATGAATAGCTATCAAGATGAGAACAGAAACGGAGAGGAAGCATTGAGAAACTTCTATGGCAATTTGACAGAGTGATTTTAGCAAAAAAAAAATCTGGGTTCATATTTTCTTTTTTTTTTGAGTTGGAGTCTCACTCTGTTGCCCAGACTGGAGAGCAGTGGCCGCTCCCGGCCACCGCAACCGGCTCTGGCGATCCTTCCACCTCAGCCTTCCGAGTAGCTGGAACTACAGACATGTGCTACCATGCCCGGTAATTTTTTGATTTATTATAGAGATGAGGTCTCGCCAAGTTGCCCAGGTGGGTCTCGAACCCGTGGGCTCAGGCAATCCACTCACCTCAGCCTCCCAAAGGTGCGGGATTACAGGCTGAGTCACCGAGCCCGGCTGGGGCTCATATTTTCTATATCTATGTGTTCTGTTTCATTTTCTAGTAATTCACTTCATATTTTACAAAAGTATTGGTCTATGGCTGATTAGATATAAAGCTCCTCTTCACCACAGTTAGTTAGAAAAGCAGTGATTGAGACCAAATCAAGATTCTTGGTAGTTACTGATTTTGAAATTCCCAACAGAGGGAAATTCACATCAGAAGGCTGAGGCTCCTGCTCTGGGTCACATCAGTGAAGCATGAACTGAGGTCTCGAATACACAAAAAAGGGTCAGGCTGTGGCTCAGCCCGTTCTTCCTTCCCTTCCTCCCTTTCACATGGGACAGGACCACCAGACAGCCCTCAAGGGGATGAATGCCAGAAAGAAAGCCCCCCTTGCAAGACCTTGCCTACTCAGGGTGCTGCCCTCACTCCTGCCTGCAGGGCAGGTGAAGCAGATGCCTCACGGGGATAAGAAGGCATCCCAGGGCCTCTGAACAGGCTCTCCAAACCCCCTTACTTGTCCCCAGACAGTAACAGATGCTCCGTCAGGAACAGTAGAGTCTTTTATTACAGCAAAATCAGACATTCCTTTGCCCGACACAGGGTGCCCAGGGCAGATTCTCCCGCCCTCATTCCTTGGATAATCGCTCCTGTCTGGGATCACTCTGAACTGTCCAACCACAATGCTTCCAAGGTCCTGAATTATTTTACGTTTGTAATTTTATGTTCTTTTTCTGTAAGAGGGTCTCAACAATTATATAAGCCATAGGCTCCAGAAAACCTAGTTCCATCCTTGCTGCAATCCTGGGTGCTCGACTCTGGAATGGCCATATAGTATCAGACATGGAGAAAACAAAATAAGCAGCAGTGAAAGGCTAAAGAGAATGCCCTCTCTCCTTCCTCATTTGGAGCATCCATAAAACCCCCTAAGGAATCAAGACGATGTGAGGTTAGGTGTGTGAGAGGGAAATGGTGTTTGCAAAGGGGGTGAGGATTAATAAAGAACTTAAGGGAGGAAAGCAGCCGTGTAAAGAGTCTGCAGACCTTGGGGGAGGGGGGCACACGAGGTCTTAGACAACATCATCCAAGTGCACAGGAACAAGGGAATACTTCTTGTCACCCTCTTGTGGAGGTTCACAGGCCACAATGAAGAATGCATCCAGTTGTTTCCCTTTGTATTTGCAGTCGGGGTACCTCCCTGAGGTATACTCACACTGGGTCAGGGACATGGGCTCTTGGCTCTTGTGGCAGTTTTTACGACCGTTCTTGCAGGCTATACTGGGGGTCTGGCAGGTGGTGGCCACGCTGGAAAAGGATTCATGCAGGAAGGTGTTGAGGTTTTTGCAATTTTTCTTGTCCTTGTTGATTTTGCCCATGGCTGAGTTGCATGCTTGAGGGCTAGGCTGCACATGCTGAATTTCAAACCACTGGGCTGAGGTAGTGTTCGTGGGCTTGACATTGATTGGGATCTTGGCCACCCACAGCCCCAGCAGCAGGAACAGCAACAGGGGGCAGGATAGGGCTCTGACTGGCACCATTTCTCCTAAAGGGGACTGTGGAACAGAAGGGGGAGGTGGGTAGGTGAATAGGTCATCGGGGGGGAGCCCTGCTAGTCCTTCTAGGAAGTTCATACCCTAAGTGAACTATTGCAGGGCAATCTGTAGCCCAAGATATTTAAGCACACCACTGGCATTCTATTGTTCACTCCCAGCAAATAATGTGCCTTTTTAATGCTCCCAATAGATACTTGTATTGGCTGAGTGTGGTGGCTTATGCATGTAATTTCAGCACTTTGGGAGACCAAGGAAGAAGGATCACTTGAGATCAGGAGTTCAAGACTAGCCAGGGCAACATAATGAGGATCCTGTCTCTACAAAAAATTTTTTAAAATTAGCTGGGTGTGGTGGCATGTGCCTGCAGTTCCAGGTACTTGGGAAGCTGAAGTGGAAAGATCCTTTGAACCCAGGACTTTGAGGCTGCAGTGAGTGGTGATCACACCACTGCACTCCAACATGGGTGACAGAGTTATTTCCAAAACAAAAAACAACAACAAAAAACCCAACTTGGGTTATTTATCCCTCACAATAGTTTTATAAGATGAGCATAATAACCCTTTGTGTGTGTGTGAGTGTGTGTGTGTGTGTGTGTGTGTGTGTGTCTATATACGTGAACAAAATAAGATCCAGAAAAGTTAAGGAAATTCCCCATAATCACACAGCTAGAGAGTGTCAAATACAAGATTTTAATCAAGGCTTCTCCGCTTCCAAAACAGCTATGTTTTTCATACTCCATGTTTTTGTTGTTGTTTTTGAAACTGAGAAGTTATCAAAAAGAGAAACTATACTTTGAAGAAAAATATGCCAAGGGTTCATACCTCACTCTCCTAGGCTAGCTTAGGCGTTCCTGAAAGAGTTGATGTTAAGGCTGTGGAGTCAGACTAATTTGTCTCCATTCTGTGGCCCAGTTTCTCACTGAAGTTAGAAAAAAATAGTCACTCTTAGTAAGGGACTTGCTGCTCCAGCTGGCAAAGCAGCATGAGGAGTTGGGTTTTTTCCATGCCTGATATCTTGCCCTGTTGGAGTAAGTCTTGGAATGACAGAGGGTCAGAGTTGGAAGAGAGCTTAGAGATGATCTCTGTTGGTGCCTTCATTTTACAGATGAGAGAGCTCAAGTTCCTGAAAGGGTGAGTACCCTTCCCAAGGCCACTGAGTGAGTGACAGAGCCGGGACTAAGAGCTTCCTGACTTTCAGCTCATCCCTATGGGTGGGTGCCAAGCTGAAAATGGAAGGAGGAAGAGTTTCCCACAGAGGCAGAGCATAGTGAGTGTGTCTCTGTGGTTTTAGGTGGCACATGAACATTGCCTTAAATAATTCTCTTTGGAATCTTTGATAACATTTAGGAGAAGTTGTCCTCTTAGACAAGAAAGACATTTTTTAATGCTCTTTAATGTTTGTTTCTCCTCCTTTTGAATAGAGACAGTAGGCCTCAGGCTGAGTCTTCAGCTGAAAACATTATCTGGATAGAATTTTTAAAAACTGCCGGGCTCGGTGGCTCAGCCTGTAATCCCGTGGCTTTGGGAGGCTGAGGTGAGTGGATTGCCTGAGCCCGCGGGTTTGAGACCCGCCTGGGCAGGCGAGACCTCATCTCTACAATAAATCAAAATTAGCCAGGCGTAAGCAAAACATTGATTTTTCTTTTTTTGAGTTGGATCTCACTCTGTTGCCCAGACTGGAATGCAGTGGCTGCTCCCAGCCATCACAGCCTTGACTTGCTGGGCTCCGGCGATCCTTCCGCCTCAGCCTTCCAAGTAGCTGGAACTACAGGCGCGCACTACCATGCCTGGCTAATTTTTTGATTTATTGTAGAGATGAGGTCTCGCCAAGTTGCCCAGGCGCGTCTCGAACCCACGGGCTCAGGCAATCCACTCATCTCAGCCTCCCAAAGTGCGGGATTACAGGCTGAGCCACCGAGCCCGGCTAAAACATTGATTTTTGAATCCAGGAAAACATTACCCAATAAGCAGTTGGCTTGGGCACCAGGGAGCAAATCTTTTTCTTTTCTTTTCTTTTTTTTTCCCCAGGAACTCATTTCTCTCTTGCAGGTCCTCCCTCTGAGCCTCTCCTACTGGGATAGGAGGTTCCAAATTAACAGTTGCAGACCCAAGCTGCCAGGCTTTGAAGTGAGAGGGTGGGGATGGCAGCAGGAGCCCAGGCCTGGCCTAAACATTACCTTCTGACCAAAATGACTGACCAGAGACTTTGCAAGCTCTGAATCCAATTCAGTTGCAAACATGCTTTCCCTGAAGTAGGTGCTGGCCTCATTCAGGGAGGTCGAGAAGGGGTTCCTTTGATTGTGTATTTTGATCCCAGTCATTTATCATGAGTCTTCCCAAGTGCCACTGTTTCAGGGCTGTTTTATCCATCAGAGCAAGAAGCACTAGAGGCTCAGTGCCTAGGACCTGGGAAGTTTTCAGAGGCCTACAGTATTTGAGACTGGAGAAAAATACATTGGCTCCAATATAAGGAAAGTCAAATGCGGAATCAAGCTAAAAATACTTATTTACCTACTAGCAAAGTAACAGAAAGTTAACTTCATTTATTTTGAAATCTGGCATGCATAAGAAGTTCAATATGTTGGAAAAACAATCTTAGGTTAGTTTTCTCATTTTACAGGAATTCCCAAGCACCATGACTGCAGAAGAAAGTACTAATCACAAAGTACTTGCAGCCCAATAATTTCTAAAGTAAAACTTTAAGCTGGGCTTGGTGGCTCAGCGTGTAATCCCGTGCTTTGGGAGGCTGAGGAGAGTGGATTGCCTGAGCCCGCGGGTTCGAGACCTGACTGGGCAGGCGAGACCTCATCTCTACAATAAATCAAAAAATTAGCCGGGCGTGGTAGCATGCGCCTGTAGTTCCAGCTACTTGGAAGGCTGAGGCGGAAGGATCGCCGGAGCCCAGCAGGTTGAGGCTGAGGTGGCCGGAAGCGTGCCACTGCACTCCAGTCTGGGCGACAGTGAGACTCCAACTCAAAATAAATAAATTAATTAATTAAAAAAAAAAACAACCAAAAAACTTTAGAAATCTTTTCAGGTATGTTTCTGCAAGTGATATTGAATGAGGAATATCCATTTTGCATTTTCAGTGTGGTGTGGTGAATATTAAAATGCCTAGGAGTATGATGTTATAGATATAGTGTAACAATAACTACTAAAGGCAGCCAGGGTAACACACCACATTAGTTAAGTTTCACATCAGCACAGGGCCGTACAGCAGCAATAGGAAGAAATGGATACTACTAACCATTATTGAGTGAACATCCAATAGGGGCTTGGTGTTGTGCTAGGTACTTTGTTAAAAACAATAGCTATCATTGGAGAAAAATGTTTCGTGCTCCAAGGCATTGTGATTTGCATACAACTTTATATACAAAAGAGTATTTTTCATGTTACTATCTCTATTTTACAGTAAGGAAATTGAGGCTCGGGAAGGTTAAGGCCACAGATTTACTAAGTGGCAGGGCCAGGATTAAAAATTAGGTCTCTTTGGCTCCAAAGTTCATGTTATCTCTCCTTGCCACACTGCTTTCCTGTTTATTGGTAAAACCTTGTGGCCTGAGAGTCACCTGTGAGCACTGGTTTGGAGATGAGCCACTATTGGCCATGACTGGTTGTGCCTACACTTATCTTATAAACGAGGAAACAATGTTCATGTGTGAGGAGCTGAATAACTTGCCCAAAGGAACACACTAGTGAGTGACAGAGCCAATTTGATCTGACTGTCAAGTTCAACACTCTTATCCACTGTGTCAGACTGCATTGCAACAGAGTCAAATGCAGCTTTGTTTCATTTCAGAGTCAATTTTTACTGATTTTGCTTTTATATGGGGCTTCTGGCCTGCCCCCAGAGTACAGCTTAAATTCCTACTGTGAGATGAATCAGAAGCAAAGTTAAAATAGTTTAGTGGTCAAAATACTAAACCAAACATTACTAGTCCTAAATTCTAGTCCTACCTCTGCCACGAATTAGCCGCATGACCTCGGGCAAAGCATTTCATTAACTTTACATGGACCCAGTTTCATCCAGAGCTGGAAGGCACATCAGAGTTCACCTGATCTCATCTCTTGCACTGATGGGAAGTATATTCTTTATGATGTTTCCAACAACATCATAAGGGGCTTAAATACCTCCAGTGACATGGATCTTCACTACCTGCCATGGCAGCAAGTTCTGTTGCCAGAGATTTCAACTTTTCTCAAAACCTGGTTCCCCTTGATAATATCTGTTTCTGTTTTTGGCACTTTCAGTTGAAAATATCCGTCACCCTTGACTTTCTCTTCTCTCTCATCCCCATATCAATTAGTAGGCCAACATACTGAACACTCAGCATGGTCAAAGCAAGTCGCTTAGTCTTATTGGTTCTCTTGCCTATGTTTCTTTCCCTTTCTACCACCTGTCTGGTGACTCTCAATACTTTTTTTTGAGAGTCTCACTCCGTTGCCCAGGCTGGAATGCAGTGGCACACTCACGGCCACTCCAGCATCGACCTTCGGGGCTCAGGCGATCCTTCCGTCCCAGCCTTCCGAGTAGCCGGAACTACAGACGTGCGCTACCACGACGGCTATTTTTTATTTTATTGTAGAGACGAGGTCTTGCCAAGTTGCCTGGGCTGGTCTCAAACCAGAGATCAGGCAATCCATTCGCCTCGGCCTCCTAAAAGTGTTGGGATTACAGGCTGAGCCTCTCATTACTTCTTTTTTTTTTTTTTTTGAGTTGGAGTCTCACTCTGTCACCCAGACTAGAGTGCGGTGGCTGCTCCCGGCCACTGCAGCCTCGACCTGCTGGGCTCTGGCGATCCTTCTGCCTCAGCCTTCCAAGTAGCCAGAGTTACAGGCATGTGCTACCATGCCCGGCTGATTTTTTGATTTATTGTAGAGATGAGGGCTCACTGCCCAGGCGGGTCTCGAACCCACGGGCTCAGGCAATTCACTCTCCTTAGCCTCCCAAGGCGCAGGATTACAGGCTGAGCCACCGAGCCCAGCTTCATTACTTCTTAACTGCCTTCTCATTACTTCTTAACTGCCTCCTGGCTACCCTCTCTCTCTCCTGAGTTTAATTGAATACATATAATATTGTTGAATGACTCTTGTTAAAATGTTCCTTTCTCCATATTGTTTCTCTGTTTAAAAAATTTCCACTAGCCCTAGGGTAATTTTCAACTTTCCCAGCCTGGACTCAAAGCCTTCTTCTACTCACCCTGTGTCCAGTCTACCCATTCCTTACTAATGGCCTCTCCCCCTTCTCTCCAAACACAAAATACCCTGACACAGTTCTATTCTAGTAGACTGATCTTCCTTTTGTCTCCAAAACATGTTTTGCTCTCTTCAGTGTTGCTTCTGTTTGAGCCCTCCCTCAAATATTATCCATCCTTCAGGGCTCAACTTGATCTTATCAGCTCGACCAAGGTCACAGTCACAAACCTTCCTGTGCAACTCCAACCCAGGCTGATCCCTCCTGAATGTAAGCTCCTTAAGTCACTCATTTGGGTTTGTATTCAAGCATTACTTTGTTTTGTTATTTAGCTCTCACATGCACATCCAGTCTTCCCAACTAGATGGTAAACTCTTAGGACAAGAATCAGATCCTTCCATGCTTCTGTTTGCATAGTGCTAGGCCCACAGCTAGCTCACAGGCACACTCAGCAACTCCATCATCACTCTGGATCTCTCAGTCTCCTTATCATTTATGACACAAGGAGTCCAGTCGAATAATTTCTAAAATGTCCCCTGGTTCTGATACTCTGTGAAATAAACCAATAAACAAAACATCAAAGTGCTAGTAACCAGACTAGAATGCAAGAAGAGGCCTAATGGAAGACGCTGAGGGTAGCTTGAAAGAAGGGAAATAGCCAGTTGCGGTAGCTCATGCCTGCGATCCCAACATTTTGGGAGACTGAAACGAGAGGCTTGCCTGAGCTCAGGGGTTCGAGACCAGCCTGGGCAACTTGGTGAGACCTTGTTTCTACAATGAATCAAGAAAAATTAGCTGGGTGTGGTGGCATATGCCTGTACTTCCAGCTACTTGGAAGGCTGAGGTGGAAAGATCGCCTGAGCCCAGCAAATCGAGGCTGCAGTGGCCATGGGTATGTCACTGCACTCCAGCCTGGGCAACAGAGTGAGACTCTGAAAAAAAAAAAAAAAAAAAGGAAGGAAGGAAGGAAAGAGGAATAGAGAACAAGCAACTATTCCCCAAAGACAAATTTTTTCAGGACATCCCAGGAGGGGTGGGTGAGGGTGCTAGAGAAATGCCTGGCCTGGGTTGCTAACTTAAAGGATGGCAGCACTATGAGGATGGTCTTTGAACTACAAGGGCCACCTCTCTAGGGTTCTTTAGGCTTCGCCCTGCAAACAGCTTCCTGGTGGTGAGAGACTGTGGCCTGGACCTAATACCCTTGACCCTGGTTTATGAGTTCTGAGCCTCAGAGCTCCATTACATGAAATCCTGTTGCTATACTCCTTCTGGGAAGCCTCACTGTGTTTCCAGTGGCTGACTCTGTCTCCTGCCCGGTCCATTTCTCTTATCTGTGTAGCTTTTTGGGGCCTTCTTAGGGTGCCCATTTGCACCATGATCTTGTGTCTGTTGGTGGACTGTCTCCCTTTTTCCCTGATGCCTGGATTCATCCTCATGAGGGAGAGGATGTGGTCTTCAGCCCAACAAGAGTGAGGCACATGGCTGCACTCACATGCCAGCTCCCCCTACTGGCCTTTTGACTTCCACAATACGCCTGTGTTCAGCCTTCAGATCTCCCAGGGATCACGACGACCACGATGATAAAAACAATCACAGCTAATATTTACTGAGGGCTTTCTGTGTTCCAGTCCCTGTTTCAAGTGCTCTATGTGTATTTTCTCATTTTTTTCAGCATGTAAAGTGCCTTTCTACTGCTCTAGCCCCATGACTATCCTGTCTTCCTCACCCAGTTCATTTTTTTTTTTTTTGAGTTGGAGTCTCACTCTGTCACCCAGACTGGAGG
>NW_007246478.1:192413-198672 GCF_000164805.1 Carlito syrichta
GTGGGAATTACAGGCATGCGCTACCACGCCCGGCTGATTTTTTGATTTATTGTAGAGATGAGGTCTTGCTGCCCAGGCGGGTCTCGAATCCATGGGCTCAGGCAATCCACTCACCTCAGCCTCCCAAAGGCGCGGGATTACAGGCTGAGCCACTGAGCCCGGCTCTTCACCCAGTTCTTGAAAAGAAATACTGGTCAGAAATAGAAAACCACAGACAGCTAATTAAGGAAAATGTCATTAAGGTCAGTGTATTCCTATCCCAGGCAGCATGCAGATGTGGGCAGAGAATACACAAAGTCTCAAGATAAATGTCTTTCCCAATTGTACTGAAACTGTCTTTTTGGGGAGGGGGAGTAAAGTAATTTAAGGCATTATTTTTACAGAAAATAAAATTGTGTAATAGAAAAATTCAAATGAGGACAGACACAGTACTTCACTCCTGTAATTCTAGGGAGACTGAGGTGGGAGAAACGCTTGAGATCAGGAGTTTGAGATCATCCTGGACAACATAGAGAGACCTTGTCGGTACCAAAAAAGAAAGAAAGAAAGAAAAAAAGCCAGGTGTGGTGGTGCAAGCTTGTAGTCCCTGCTACTTGGGAGGTTGAGGTGGAAGGATCACTTGTACTCTATCCTGGGTGACAGAGTGAGACCCTAACTCCCTCCCCCCCAAAAAAGAAAGAACAAGAAAAAAAAAAAGAAAAAGAAAAATTCAAATGAATTACATTTAAAGAGATAATTTAAAATTTGACTGGACATGGTGGCTCATATCTGTACTCCCAGCACTTTGGGAGGTGGAGGTGGGAGGTTTACCTGATTCCAGGGGTTCGAGACCTCTTCTCTACAATAAATCAAAAAATTAGCTGGGTGTGGTGGCATGTGCCTGTAGTTCCAACTACTGGAAGGCTGAGGCAGAAGGATCGCCTGAGCCCAGGCTGCAGCGGTCATGAACATGCCACTACACTCCAGCCTGGGTGACAGAGTGACTCCTACTCAAAGAAAAAGAAAATTCACTTTGAAATAATTTCAAATTTTTATAAAAGTTTTAGAAATAGCCGGCTTGGTGGCTCATGCCGGTAATCCCAGCACTTGGGGAGGCGGAGGCGAGAAGGTTGCCTGAGCTCAGAGGTTCGAGACCAACCTGAGCAACATGGTGCGACCTCCTCCCTACAATAAATTTTTAAAAAATCAGCTGGGCATGATGGCGTGTGCCTGTGGTTCCAGCTACTTGGAAGGCTGAAGCAGAAAGATCACCTGAGCCCAGCAGGTGGAGTCTGCGGTGGCCATGAGTGTGCCACTGCACTCCAGCCTGGGCAACAGTGCAAGACTCCAACTCAAAAACAAAAAAAGTTTCAGAAATAGTACACAGAACTCTCCTATATACTTCACCTCGATTCTCCAATTATTAACATTTCTGAGCTATTTTAGAACAAGTTACAGACATGGTGGCCATAACTTCTCAATACTTCAGTGACTCTTTCCTAATTACAAGTACTCTTGACTACATAACCACAGTACAACCATCAAAACCAGGGAATTCATACTGACCCATTGTTACCACAGTTGAAATAATAATGAAAGGAGGTGATTCCAGAGAAACTCAGGTGTCCTGGGTCCTACTTTGAGCATTTTAATGAATTCTCCTCTGCCATTACTAGCACTTTGGGGGAAAGTCTGGGGATCATTGCTCTGCAGGCTCTAGTAGACAGTAAAAATCCAGTTCTGATGGGCCAATTTTGGGGGTAAAGAATGGTGACCCTGCCGGGCACAGCAGCTCATGCCTATAATATCAGCTACTTGGGAGGCTGAAGCAGGAGGATCGACTGAGCCCAGAAGTTTAAGACCAGTCTGGGCAATGTAGCGAGACATAGTCTCTACAAAAATTAGAAAAAAGAAAAAAAGGACAACCCCCTCGGGTCCCCTCCCACTGTGGGAGCTTTTCTTTCCTCTCAATAAATCCTGCTTTCAAAAAAAAAAAAGGAAAAAAAAAGAATGATGACCCTTATCAAAGAAAAATTCCTCTGGATGTCTCAGGCCCACCTGGAGCTCCAGCAAACAGGATCTTTGTAATGTTTTCACACTGGTCCTAAATAGCAGAGGGAGAGCAATGCAATTTTTCATGCTGCATGTCCTTATTTATGTTTCCAACAGCCAATGGCATGGCCAGGGACATGCTTGACTAGTTTACCATCAAGTCCTTGGGGACTATTTTTTTTTCCATCTCACCAATACAATATGAGCATTCAGGTGAATGTCAGAAATATAAATTACATGTCAGGATCATGGACATTAAATTCTCCTTTGGATGAACATGTTTTTGTCTCAGATCTGGGAGTCTGCCCATTTACAGATTGATTTGCCTATCAATATAAGGCGAGTTTGACCTTGAAAAATGTTTGAGATCTATTTGGGACCATTCACTGGAGTGCCAGTTTGGAAATACCAATAGACTCATTCAAAAAACCTGAGTTCTTGCCTAAACTAGCCATATGTTCTTGGACAAGGTGTTTAAGCCCTCTGAGCCTTATTTTTCTCATTACAAAATAAGGAAGCCAGGTATAGATGATCTTTGAGGTCACTGGACAGGACATCTTGCAACATTATGATTATGACTATCTACTGAAAGAGCCCTAAAACCATGTAGTTGTGAAGTTTCATCTTGTGCTTACTGCCATGACCCAAGCAGGAATTTGTACTAATTCACACAGGAGTCAGTTTATGCGATATATATTTAAGTTCAGCTAAGTTTCTATGCTATTTTTTCCCATCTCACGGATACAATATGAGCATTCAAGAGAAGGTCAGAAAGACAATGACCATAATGTTTCCCCACTATAACCAATTCATTGGACATGAGCCGTGGGCATTAGTGGAGGTTTTAAGTAACAGAAGAACCAGGAATTGGAGCTGAATCAGAGGACAGGAAAAATATGAGCGGTTTCTATGATGGAAGTGAGGGGATAGTAAACTAAGGATTAGTTTAAATATCTCAGGAGGGGAAGTTGGAAATGTCACACTATAGCCCTCTGTCCATCAGTTGCTGTGATAATTGAACCCTTTGGATAGGAGGGAATATGGAGGGCATGCTCCTACTTATTTCCATATCTTTGGATTCATGAAGAGTAGAGATGAGAAAAATCTCCCTTAAGTAAAGGAGCCTTGCCACGCTCACGCCTATAATCCCAGTACTTTGGGAGGTGGAGGCCAGAGAACTGCCTGAGCCCAGGGGTTTGTGACCAGCCCGGACAACTTGGTGAGACCTCGTCTCTACAATAAATAAATAAATAAATAAAAATTAACCAAGCATGGTGGCACATGCCTGTGGTTCCAGCTACTTGGAAGGCTGAGGGGGAAGGATTGCCTGAGCCCAGCAGGTTGAGGCTGCAGTAGCCGTGAGCATGCCACTGCACTCCAGCCTGGGTGACAATGAGACTCTGACCCAGAAAAAAAAAAAAGTAAAGTAGTCTTAACAGAAATTCTTTTTTGGAGTCAGAGTTTCACTCTGTCACCCAGGCTGGAGTGCAGTGGCACAATCATGGCTCACTGCAGCCTCCAACTCCTGGGCTCAGGCAATCCTGCCACCTCAGCTTCCCAAATATCTGGGACTACAGGTGCGTGAAGTCATGACTGGTTACTTTTTTTCATTTTTTTGTAGATACGAGGTCTTGCCATATTGCCCAGGCTCATCTTGAACTACGGGCCTCAAGCAATCCTGCTGTCTCTGCTTCCTACAGTGCTGGGATTACACAGGCGTGAGCTATCACACCTGGCCTAGAAATTCTTTATGGCCTATTTTTCCCCTCCAATCGCAAGCATCCATTCCTCCCAAATTACCTATCTAGAGAAATTAAATCATATTTTCCTTTTTGTGTGACCTCAAGCCTTACCTTATGTACTCTTGGCTAGGAACTTTTTGGCAAGAGGAGAATGAGGAGGAGTTTGGCTTCCTTTGCTTGAATCTTTTGTTCTTCTGTCAGGGAAGTCAGGCCTGCTGCATTCATCACAGGTTTGGCCTCTCACCATTTGACACCACAGCAATAAATATAAATGTGAACACTGCTCAGACTTTCCCTATATACTACCTACTGTCTAAGTGCTTTTTGTGTATTGTCACATTTAATTCGCATAATACTTCTATGGAGTAGATACCTTTATATAGATGAGGAAACTCCCACCTCCCGAAGAGGCTTTTCTATCATAGTGTGAATTTCTTTTTTTTTTGAGTTGGAGTCTCACTCTGTCACCCAGGGCTGGAGTGCAGTGGCACACTCGTGGCCACCACAGCCTCGAACTGCTGGGCTCAGGAGATCTTTCAGCTTCAGTCTTCCAAGTAGCTGGAACCACAGGCATGAGCCACCACACCCGGCTGATTTTTTGATTTATTGTAGTGATGAGGTCTTGCCACGTTGCTCAGGCTGGTCTCGAACCCCTGAGCTCAGGTAATCGTTTTGCCTCTGCCTCCCAAAGTGCTGGGATTACAGGTGTGAGCCACCACGTCTGGCCATAGTGCATATTTTTCTATCATAGGCAGACATCTTTCCTTACTTCTCGTCTCACAAGACAGCTATGAACTTCTTCCAGGGTCTCATTAGCAATGTGGACTTGTCCACATCCCTGTGATTTCATGGATGCTCCCAAGCTTGCTGGCTTTGGGGTCCTACACAGACAAACATCCTGTTAACAGCTGCAACTACTCTTTTTTTCTATCCCTCCATGGTGAGGTGAGTGTAGGTGGAGGACTTTAGAATGAGATTCCAAAGTTTTTGAAGCACTTTTTTTGTACAGGATCATGGGAGAAGTGTGATGAAATGTGCCAAAGCTCTTCCAAGGAGAAAGCTCCCTGGATATTGCTGCTACTGATATTTATTTTGGTGCCATAGCTCTGGAGTTATCCCCTAGAGCCCTAAACATCATGAAGAGGGTCAAAGGGTCCTGATCTCAAGGGCAGGGTGTAGGAAGAGAAAATGCCCTGGAGATCAAGACCTTTCTCTTATTGATTCTGTTGGCCCCCATCATACTGTCTAGGGCTCACTTAGTTCAGTGTGTAGAGACTTCTGGGAACCAGAGTCATGTAGGGAAGTCTCCTCCCTAATCTACCTCAGGTAGTCTCATTCCTAGGAAAGCCAGCTCACCCTAGCTCCAGTTCTAGGATTACTTTCTTTACTGGACTCCATTTCTGCTACTTAGGTCCATATTAAAACACTTTTCTTTAAAGCCATCCACACTAGTCTGGGCAGTGCTCCCCTGGACACCCTTTTCCTCTCTGCAAGTTCCTTCCCCCAACAACAAAAATCTCTTATCAGTAATCATTTACTTTTCCCATTCTTCAACGTTCAAGCGGGAATGTCTCATGATTCAGTCAACCTTGGCATTTGGTCTAAATTATTATTATTTCATTTTCTTTTATTCTAATTTTTTTTAATACATATTTTTTATTTTAAAATTGTGGGATACAGTTAAGGGTTAGGTATACAAATATGCCTTGTGTAAGTACCCTCATTGATGAGGTGTGCCCCCCCTAAATTAATATCATCTTGGACTTCAGCTTTGGCTCTTAGAAGGCTGAATAGCCAAATTCCTATTTTTTTTTAGTTGGAGTCTCACTCTGTTGCCCAGACTAGAGTGCAGTGGCTGCTCCCGGCCACCACAGCCTCGACCTGCTGGGCTTCAGCGATCCTTCCACCTCAGCCTTCCTAGTAGCTGTAACACGGGTGCGCGCTACCACGCCCGGCTGATTTTTTGATTAATTGTAGAGATGAGGTCTCACCAAGTTGCCCAGGCGGGTATCGAACCCACGGGCTCAGGCAATTCACTCACCTCAGCCTCCCAAGGCACGGGATTACAGGCTGAGCCACTGAGCCTGGCTCCAAATTCCTATTTTAACACTATTCCTGGCATCCCTAAACTTGGCTGTGATCAAGGTCATGCGAAGAAATGGGTGAGTGTCAAATCTAATCAGTTAAAGCATCAGTAATGGCTGGGCTCAGTGGCTCAGCCTGTAATCCAAGAACATTGGGAGGCCAAGGCAAGTGGATTGCCTGAGCCCGCAGGTTTGAGACCAGCCCAGGCAACTTGGCGAGACCTTATCTCTACAATAAGTAAAAAAAAATTAGCTGGGTATGGTGGTGCTCATCTGTAGTTCTGGCTACTTGAAAGGCTGAGGCAGAAAGATCACCTGAGCCCAGCAAGTTGACATTGGGGCGGCCATGAGTGTGCCACTGCACTCCAGCCTGGGCGACAGAGTGAGACTCTGACTCAAAAA
>NW_007246478.1:198714-217749 GCF_000164805.1 Carlito syrichta
CCAAAAAAAAAAAAAAAAAAAAGAAAGAAAGAAACTTCAGTAATTAGAACAAGGCAGGTCATTTGTTTTTTGTTTTTGTTTTTGAGTTGGAATCTTAGTCTGTCACCCAGACTGGAGGGCAGTGGCATGCTCACAGCCACCTCAGCCTCAACCTGCTGGGCTCAGGTGATCCTTCTACCTCAGTCTTCAGAGTAGCTGGAACTATAGGCACGCGTCAACATGCCTAGCTAATTTTTTTTTTTTTGAGTTGGAGTCTTACTTTGTCGCCCAGACTGGAGTACAGTGGCCGCTTTCGGCCACCACAGCCTCGACCTGCTGGGCTCCGGTGATCCTTCCTCCTCAGCCTTCCGAGTAGCCGGAATTACAGGCATGCACTACCACGCCCGGCTGATTTTTTGATTTATTGTAGAGATGAGGTCTCGCTGCCCAGGCGGGTTTTGAACCCGTGGGCTCAGGCAATCTACTCACCTCAGCCTCCCAAAGGCGCAGGATTACAGGCTGAGCCACCGAGCCCGGCATTTTTTTTTTTTTAGAGATGAAGATTTTTGAAACTGAGGTATAACTTGCATGCAGTAAAGTACACAATTCTGAAATGTACAGTTCAATGAGTTTTCACTTAGGATATATATCCATGCCAAGAATAGAACCTTTCCAGATCCTCAGAAGGCTTCTTCATGCCCCCTCACAGTTAGTGTCTCCCTAAGGCTATAACTATTCTGATCAGTAACCCCCAGATTTTTAGCACTTTTTTGTTATTTACTACTATTTAGGTCATAAGTCTTTTTTTTTTTTTTTTTTTTTTAGTTAGAGTCTCACTCTGTCACCCAGACTGCAGACTAGAGTGCAGTGGCCGCTCCCGGCCACCGCAGTCTTGACCTGCTGGGCTCCAGCGATCCTTCCGCCTCAGCCTTCCAGGTAGCTGAAACTACAGGCGCACGCTACCATGCTCGGCTAATTTTTGATTTATTGTAGAGATGAGGTCTCGCCAAGTTGCCCAGGCGGGTCTCGAACCCACGGGCTCAGGCAATCCACTCACCTCTGCCTCCCAAAGCCCTGGGAATACAGGCTGAGCCGCCGAGTCCAGCCCATAAGTTTTTCAAGAAAAAGTCCTATTAGGAAATTTGTCTTTTGAGAGGATGATTGAAGTCATATTTTAGCCACTTCACATTTTGAAGTGAATTTTGAGGAGAATGTCTCTTAAATCATAATATCCATAATAAAAATCATCAATAAAGAATATAAAGAGTTGTGAAAAAAGAATAAAGTTAAGAAAAAACCCAGCTGCCCCCGTGTATCTTGATTTTCTATGTACCTCAGTTGAAAATCATCTCTTTAGAATGGTAAATATGTGGTATAGTGATCACAGGAGTACAAAGCAAATTCGGATCTTGGATAAAGTTTCAGATTTATTCAAGTATTCCAGAAGTCCACTCTATGATGGCCATGTTCTGTTTCCAGGGAAAGTTATTTCTACACTCAGTCATTTGGCATTTGGTCACAATGTGTGTTTAATATTCCTCTGCTTTCAAGCCTCTGGGGTGGCCGACTCACCAAACTTATTGGCTCACATGCTGTTTGAATTATTCAGTGATCTTCTACGCTTTCATTTGCTTATCCTTTTCCTACCTTCTCTCCTCATCATCTCAAACAACCTGGCTCCCCTGCAGGATGCTCCCGCAGGTTTGTCCTCCACCCCATTCATGAACATCACTCTAGTGGAAGAATGTCCCTGGAGAGTACTCGAGTGGGTGTTTGCCTTGGTCTATGTGTTTTCCAAAGGTGGATGTTGCTACTACCACCACCACCACTATTACTAGTTATTTTCTTTTCTTTTTGTTTTTTTTTTTTTTGAGTTGGAGTCTCACTCTGTCGCCCAGACTGGAGTGCAGTGGCCACTCCCGACCACCGCAGCCTCGACTTGCTGGACTCTGGCGATCCTTTCACTTCAGCCTTCCGAGTAGCCGGAATTACAGGCATGCGCTACCACGCCCGGCTGATTTTTTGATTTATTGTTAGAGATGAGGTCTCGCCTGCCTAGGCGGGTCTCGAACCCACGGGCTCAGACAATCCACTCACCTCAGCCTCCCAAAGGCGCGGGATTACAGGCTGAGCCACCGAGCCCGGCTTACTAGTTATTTTCTAACACCTACCAGTACCTGGGGCTGACTAGAGCTTCATGTTCATGAATGTCATTTCGAAATCTTCCTGCAATTCTGTTTGGCAGGTAGGTTTGCTCCCATTTTCCTATAGGGAAATAGAACTGCTGATTGATCAAGGTCACACAGCTAGGAAAGACCGAGTCAGGATTTCCACCTGACTGTCTGGCTCCAAAGCTTGCTCTGACTCTGGTCAGTAGTAAAGGTGCCCTGGAGTTGGTGGGAGGGAAAGGCAGAGTAGAATCCTCAGCAGGGTTGGGAAGGTCTAATCATGCTTTGAGTCTGCTGTAGGGTAGGTGTGAAACACACGGCAGTTTGTCTGGGACTGAGATAAAGGAAGAGGGAAGGGGATTGTGATGGGCAGGCAATGTGGGAGGGTCATCAGGACTCAGCCAATGCAAAGCCAAACCTTCTCCAGGCCTACTCATCAGAGAGGGATAAATGGTGTCTGTAGCCCAGGGGCACGGGGAGGTGGCATTTTAACATCTCAACCCCTCAGGCCTGGGCAGACAGCCAGAGCAGAGAGCCAGGGAAGCAGCAGAGGCAGGGGAGATCATTATCAGGAGGAAGGAAGCTCTGGCAGCTCCCACTAGCCTGTTTGTGACAGGCAGGCTCGGGCCACAGAAGTCCCTTAAGGTCAAGGGAAATGTGATCCTAGATCAGGGGGACCAAGCAGCGGGACACTCCCTTTACCTTATGCCTTCTGGCTTCTAGTCAGAGCCAGGCCCAGGACCCAGGTCTGAAGAGCAGTGGGATAGAGAAGGGGGAGGGACAGTCAGAGAGGAAGAGAGAGAATGAATCAAGATCCTGGAGCACCTCATAAACAGTCTCTTGGCTAGAGAGATAACGACCTTTATTGCAGCCAACAAGGGTAACTGGCTCTTCAGAGCTTTCAAGTACATTTCTTCATGGGTGAACTCTTACCTAGTTCTCCTCTTGTCCCCACAATGGGGTCTTCTTTCTTGCCCAACTGGGATAGTAGAAAATCCACTGCATTTAGAGGAAGAAGACCTAGGTTCGAGTCCAGGTTCTGCTGCTAACCAATTAAAGAAGCTCTTTAATTAATTAAATTATCTGAAATCTCAGTTTCTTCATCCATAAAGAAGGCAAGTAATCCCTGCCAAATCTATGTCACAAAGGATTAGGGGATTCCGGTGCATAAAGTGCTATGTACGTATGAAGTGATATTTCTTTGTCTTCTTTCCTTCAGGCCACTGCTTTCCACACAGGTCACCTCACTACATCAGAGCTGGAGAAGAGTTCTAGTTCAGGAACAGAAACAGCTGAATCCGCAAATCTCATATGCCCCTTTTCCATTTATTTCCTCCCCTTGTCATGCTGCTATGATGACACGGGGCAGGGGAGACATGAACAAAGACACAGACCAGGGAAGCCACACCCCTGAGGAGCTTGCTCAGCCCCTCTTTTGAAGATAAACTTCTGGGAAAATGGCAACAAAAAGATGAAAGATCATCTCCTCTGGAGGTCTGCTCAGAGAAGCATCAGTCTCGGTTCCACCTCAACCTGTCAGAAAAGGCTGAACCAAGAAGAGCCCCAGGAGATGAGGGGAAGGGAGTGCTCTGGGTGTAGGAGGAGAGGTACAGAGGGCTGGAGAGGAAACTGAGACTTGGCCAAAGAATGAGGAAATCTGGAAACCTAAAGAATTTTGTCCAAGTGCACAGGAACCAGCTTGAATTGCTTAGAGTCCTCTTTCCGAGGAGGGTTACAGGCTACTATGTAATGTTTCTTCAGGTGCTTCTCCTTGTACTCGCATTTCCTGTACTTTCCCGAGGTAAGTTCACGCATGGTCAGGGACACTGGCCCATGAATCTTGTGGCAGTTTTTATGGTGATTTTTGCAGGCTATACTGGGGGTCTGGCAGGTGACGACCACTCTGGAGAAGGATTAATGCAGGAAGGTATTGTGGTCTTTGCAATGTTTTGTGTGTTGATATTGCCCATGGGTGAATCGCATGCTTGAGGGTTGGGCTTCACGTGCTGAGTTTCAAACCACTGGGCTGCGGTCACGTGTTTGGGCTTGGCACTGACTGGGATCTCCGCCACCCACAGCCCCAGCAGCAGGAACACCAGCAGGGGGTAGAATCCTGCTCTGGCTGGTGGCATGTCTCGTAGGGGGAACAGTCAGAATGGAGGGCCGGGGCTGCTGGGACAGAGATGAGGGAGTGATCAGTTGAGAAATGAGCTGTCCTATACCTGTTCATTTTAGCTAATTACCCATCTCCCCACCCTGCTGTCTCCTTCTTTCCTCATTCTGTCTCACTTCTTCCTCTCCCTCTGCGTACCCACATCCACTGTGACCCTATCCCCGATCCTATGGCCCCATCCCCCTCAACTTATGCCTTCATTCTGTCTCTGTTGCTTCTCATTCTTTGTCCCATCTTCTTTCTCAACTCCCGTCCTGTTTGTGTTCCCCATGTCACTATGTCTATGTCTTAGCCTTTCCACGGCCCCATTTACCATCTCCTCTGTGTCCCCATTCTTTCCCATGTTGTGCCTCCACCTGCAAGATCACTCTCTTCTCTCCCCCATGCATGTCCCCATCTCCCCTAGGTAGAGTCCCTCCTTTGTCTGTCTTGTCATTCAGTTGAGTGTACTCTCATCTGGTCAGAATCCCTCCCTCCTCCTCTCTTCTCTCTCCTCACCAGGTTCCATAGCAGGCCTCACCCCTGCACTTAGTGCTGTGACTCCTGGTGCTGTGACGCCTGCTCAGCGGACCAAGGCTGTGTCAGCGCACTGCCAGACTGTCAGGTCTCTGAGGGCCGCTTCTTGCTACCTGCCTCCTTAAAAAGCTGGCCTGGGCTATGATGTTTCTCTTTAGGGGTAGGATGGGAAGCATCCCTGGATCAGGAAATGAATCAGGCTTGTGCCTCTTCACTTCCATGTCCCAAATAAGTGAATCCTATGGATACGAGTATCAGCCTAAACGTGTTCGGCACACATGGTTTTGATGACTCTAATAAAGCACCTGATTCAGGTGTCAACCTAAATCAATTTCAGGAAGAGTTGTTGTTTATCTCTTCCTATACACGCCTCTGGTCCATGATCCTGGGAAGAGCCAAAAACCGTAGTTAAGGATTGCTTCTCTGACCTGAGGTACAGATAGAGTAGCTTAGATAGCTACTTTGTCTGATTCTTGCTCATCAGGAAATACTGCTCATCTTTTGGAGCAGACAGAGGAGACAAGGGAAGCAGTGAATCATCACCATCACGACTCCCAGCATCATCCCTAGCAGCTCAGCTATTCCACCATGATTCAGGCCTCTGGATCATTCAAATCCCGGTGCAACCAAGGCCACCTGGCTATACCCGGAGAAGGCACCCCACGCCTCTCAATTTTACTCTCCCTCTCTTCTTTATTTTGTTTTTCTTTTTTTTTTAAGGTGAGAAAGTAGGATTTATTAAGAAGACAGGGATTGCCTGAGCCCGCGGGTTCGAGACCCGCCTGGGCAGGCGAGACCTCATCTCTACAATAAAATAAAAAAATTAGCTGGGCGTGGTAGTGCGTGACTGTAATTCTGGCTACTCGGAAGGCTGAGGCGGAAGGATCGTTGGAGCCCAGCAGGTCGAGGTTGCGGTGGCCGGGAGTGGCCACTGCACTCCAGTCTGGGTGACAGAGTGAGACTCCAACTAAAAAAAAAAAAAAAAAGAAGACAGAAAAGCTCCCACAGCAGAAGAAGATCTTAAAGAGGTTGCCCCTTCTTTATTTTCAATTGCAGAACTTAAACACTGGCCAAATGTTTGTGTTTGAAAATGCTGTTGGTGTTGCTGCTCTCAACATCCTGCCTTAGTGCTTCCTTTACTTCATGCGCCCTGTTCCTTGGGGTGGTTTCAGCTGTGGGGAGAGTCTGGGTGAGTGCTGCTCTGGGGCTCCTAAGACATTTAGGAGAAGGGAGATGCAGAGGCAGAGAAGCATCATTCTCTGTGGGGGAGAAGGCCTAGGCAACTGAGATGAATAGTATGTTTCTTTTCAGAATTTTCCTGTAAGTAATAAGTGAGCTCAGAATCTTGGGTATGTTTCATTCATGTAATTAACAAACATTTATTGAGTTGAAGAAATGACCCACAGACAGTGGCTGAGACATGGGTTTTATTCAGAAATGAACTTACTTGGAAGGTGGTCCAGGAGTGGCCAGCTGGACAGGAAAAAACTGCTCCTGACTGTAAAAAGCACACGAGTTACATAGGGCAGAGTGAGGGGTGAAGCGGGGAAAAGGGTAGGGTTTCCAGTGCACAGGCATAGTGTGAGAACACACTTATACATACATCACATGCATGTAAAATGCCTGTGATTTCTCTCTAGGTTGGGATATTTAGTATTATAACGAATTAAAGGTTAACTAAAGGAAACCAAAGGTTATGGGATTGATCCAGATGTGCCCAACTGATCTGAACCAGCCTGGTGGAGTAACTGTCGCAAGGAAGGGTATGTGAGAACACTCACTATGCAAAGCTGCAAGATGTAGTCAGCAGGCATGGAGAACACTTTGCCTGTGGCCTCAGTATGACAGCGTGCTGAGGCATGGAGCCTGAGGGGCAGGGGACATCCTGGTTTGGTCACCCTCAGTACCCTTCCCCGGGCTCCAACCCCCTGCTTGGGGTCATATCCAGAGTGTGCTCATGTTGTCCCTGAGTGTGTGTCACCCTATAATGAATGGGCAGTGATTTTTATGTAGGGTCATTGAAGTTGGTGACTCTGAGATAACTTGAAGAAACTTGGAGAGAGTGAACCTGTGCTTGTCTGGAGAAAAATGTTCCAGGTGGAGAGAACAGCACCCCAATGCCCCCAGAGCAGATGGGTGTCAGGGTTGTTGCAGAGCAGCAAGGCGTACCATGTGTCTGGAACAGGGGAACAAGGGTTTCAGAGAGGGACCAGATGCCAGGTCATGGGAAGCCTTAGAGACTACCAGAAGGCTTGAGGCTTACTTCAAGCACAATGGGAAGGTTCTAAGCAGATGAATAAAGGGCCTGTCTTTTGTGTGTGTGTGTGTGTGTGTGTGTGTGTGTGTGTGTGTGTGTGTGTGTGTGTGTGTGTGTGTTGGGGTGTCTAGGGCTCAATCAACAGGTAGTTAGGAGTCTGCGTGATGATTGCTGTGGTATGGAAAATGTGGCATGCTGGGAGGCCATGGAGAAGGGCTGATGAGCCCTCCTTGGAAGGTAGGCACAAGCTGAGGTGCTCAGGATAAGGAGGAGAAAGTTGCCCAGCGGAAGGGGTGGGACAAGCAGCCGAGTGTGTTGAGGCTTGGAAACTGGAAGCGTAGGGAGGAGTGGAGAAATGGAAAGTTCTCTGAAGATAGCTTGGGCGCAGTGGGAGCGGAGGGGTGGTGGGCGACCAAGCTGCTATGCAGGAGGTAGAACACCTGGGGTCGCACTGGCCGGTTGTTAAACTTGGTTTTCACTCCAGGAGCACTGTGGGGTCATGGAAATGTCTTATGCAGGGACAGGACATTGCTAGGTGTATGTTTCAGAAGATCACTCTGGTTGCATGTAGAACATTGGTTAGAGAGACTTTGAAATTAAGCTGTCTTGGATTTGTTTTGGTTTTTGGTTTTTTTTTTGAGTTGGAGTCTCACTCTGTCGCCCAGATTGGAGTGCAGTGGCCGCTCCCGGTCACCGCAGCCTCGACCTGCTGGGCTCCGGCGATCCTCCCGCCTCAGTCTTCCAAGTAGCCGGAATTACAGGCACGCACTACCACGCCCGGCTGATTTTTTTATTTACTGTAGAGATGAGGTTTCGTTGCCCAGGCGGGTCTCGAACCCATGGGCTCAGGCAATCCACTCACCTTAGCCTCCCAAAGGCGCGGGATTACAGGCTAAGCCACCGAGCCCGGCTACCTAGCTAATTTTTAAAATTATTGTAGAGACGTCAAGTTGCCCAGGCTGTTTTTGAACCCCTGGGCTCAGGCAATCCTCTCTCTTCCGCCTCCCTAAGTGCTGGGATTATAGGTGTGAGGCACCGCGTCCAGCTAAGGACCCGTCTTTATAAAGGATAAGGGATCACCTGGCTTTTGTGTGGATTATGACATTAGAGAGGTCACATAAACCATCTCCATCATAAGGTTTATGTTCTGGTTCAGAAGTTAGAACTTGAGTCAGGAAGGTGGGCTGTTTACTTTGAGCCATGGGACATTGTTTTAGTAGATGGAGAGCACAGCTGCAGGTCAGGATGAAAGATCCTCGGAAGAGAAAGTGATGTTAGGGATGGGAAATGCCACTAGATGGCAAAAGAGAATCAAGAGCAAGTTCACACAGGCCCCTGGCTCTTTGGTTTACTCTCACGGAGGCCTTGGCTGTGGGGACAGCGATCACTTCTTTGTTAAAGTGCCTGAATCTTTACAGGCTGAACTTCTGGATGGAGAATTATGCCCCTGCTGCTGTAGAAACACAAATGAGAGGAGGGAAAATCCATGATTTAAAGCAGACTGTGGATACAGACTGTGAATCAGCACGGGCCAGTCTAGCCCTTGGAGTGGAGGCTGGGTGGGAGGCTGCGGGCTCATTTGAATTTCTAGTCCAGTCTCCTTCCCACTTCCCATTATCTGAGAGTGAGATGTTTCCAAGCCACGATTTGAACTGCCCTCTGCTCTTGTGTTTTCCTGTCATTGTAATTATCCCAGTTTGCTCTTCGACTCCATTATGCTTGGCTCTCAGAAGGCTGCCTCAGTGCTGTGTGAAAGTGAAATAAACATGGCCCTACAGTCTCAGGTCAACAAGAAAAGAGAGTTTAAGTTTGCACATGAAAACCAAAATAGAAGAGCTGAACCTACCGACTGTACAATACAACTGAAACTTGTGCTTTGCCTCAATTGTTTGGACGAGTGGGCGTGATTTCATTTGTTTGCCTAAATTACCCAGCTCTCAAGATCTGCTTCACTTTGCACTCAGTAGGATAATTTTGCCATTTTACCTTCACTGCATTCATGGGGCAACAGGAAAAGATGGAGGAACAGGGGCAAGGTTCAGGAGACCAAAAGGAGTCCCGCACCAGGCCAAGGACTGGTCAGGGAGTCTCACAGAAGGGAGAAGGGAAACTTGGGAAGGGTAAGAGCAGAGGACAAAATGGTGGGAGAGCAGTCAGGAGGGAAGAGAGCCCCTCACACCAGCAGCCTCTACCCTGCCTCCTCACCCAATTGCCGTAGTCACTGCTGTTGGCCCCACCTCGCCCCAGGCTGCTCTTATGTGTGTGTGTGGTTTAAGTTGGGGCGGGTGTTGTGCAAATCTCAACGGTGCCAGGTGGACCTCTGCCTGTATTCCCCACAGGACAACAGCTGCTGCTTCCTTTCTCTGGTGCTGGGGGGGGGGCAGGGAGAGGAGGGCTGGGTCTGGATTGGTGCCCACCCTTCAGAGCTGAGCCTCTCTCTCTCTCTCTTCTGGAGTTCCACACAGCCTCTGGATACCGATGGAAAGCCCATGAGAGTTTCCCTCCAAGCAGGGGCAGACCCAAGTTCTGTTATCCTAATTTTGTTGATCCTTGGATAAATAAAGGTAATAGGCTCATTTTTGTGGACTGAGAAAGTGAAACATACAGCAAGTTGAGGTCAGATGTGGGACTCGCTTCAGGTCCCTGGATTCCCATGACCTTTCCTGGAACAGCTGTGGGTCTGGAGGAGGTAGCACTGACAAAAGCCTGGAATCCTTGGCTCCTAGACCCATGACTTTAGACAAGCTTGGATGAAGGAAAGAGGGAGCGGGTCTGGGGGTAAGAGGCTTCACCGGGTTGCTGTCTCATGAGCCCTTGCCAGCTGCCCATTTATGAACAGCATAAAGCATAACTTCCTTAGCCTGATAATCAGGGCCTGCCACAATCAGGCAAACTTATCTTTCTAATTTTCTCTCTGATTTTTCTTCGAGTGCCTCAACTCCAGCCAGACCGGTTTTCTCTTGTTTCTCAAACAATCTTTCATAAGCCTTTTTATCTTCACTTACCTTCCAACTACCCCATGAGACCCATCCCAAGGCTTATGGTGATTCCCCAGGAAAACTTTCTCTGGCCCTCCCCTTTCAGAGACATTTTTCTCACCTCCAAATTCCTATAGCATTTATTGTCTTCGACATGTATGGTTTTCTGCCCTGAACTGTTGGTTACTTCTTCATAGGTATGAATCATTTCCCTCCAACTTAGACTGTCAACCTGTTCCGCTTCTTTTGCACATCTCACAGGACCTAGCACAATGCCTTGCATATAAGTGACTCTAACTGACTCAACTTTATTCAGTCTGTTGCTTTATGATTCCACTCCTTGGTGGGATTAACCACCAACCCATAGAGACGGTTAACAGGTGAAGAACTGACAATGCACTTCCTGGATCAGCCCTGGGGTTGAGATGACGCTATGACAAGAAGGTTGGGGCCGGGCTCGGTGGCTCAGCCTGTAATCCCGCGCCTTTGGGAGGTTGAGGTGAGTGGATTGCCTGAGCTCGCGGGTTCGAGACCCGCCTGGGCAGCGAGACCTCATCTCTACAATAAATAAAAAAATCAGCCGGGCATGGTAGCACATGCCTGTAATTCCGGCTACTTGGAAGGCTGAGGCGGAAGGATCGCTGGAGCCCAGCAGGTCGAGGCTGCGGTGGCCAGGAGTGGTCACTGCACACCAGTCTGGGTGGCTGAGTGAGACTCCAACTCAAAAAAAAAAGGTTGGGATTGCTAAAGTAATAATTCAGGTTCAAGGGCAACCCAGAAACTGTCCATAACATAGTATACTCTTTGAGAGACTTAAATTGGACAGGAAAAAGAATAAAACCACTGTGATTGTGGTGAGTCCATTCAGGACAAAATCTTGGGGCTCCCCTCAATCACAAGGAGTCACCCCTGAACCTGTCATCCTAGTAACCTGTTCTACAAATTCTCATCATTATGGCAGGTAGGGAGAGAATGTGTAAATGATTACATGCAGAGAGTTATCTTTACAGGAAAACAAATTCAGCTATTGTTTCAATGGTGAACTATCAATACTTCTTTTGCTGGTAGAAGAATTAGCACCTTTACAATGAAAATCTACTTAACATATTTCTAAGCTCCAGATGTTTGCCAATTATTTTTAATACATAAGGCACAGGTAAATCTGCTCTTGTTAGGAAACTTGATGATCTCATTATTTATTTTTATTTTTTTGAGTTGGAGTCTCACTTTATTGCCCAGGCTGGAGTGCAGTGGCACGTTCTTGGCCACCGCAGCCTTGACCTGCTGGGCTCAGCTGATTCTTCTGCCTCAGCTTTCAAGTAGCCAAACTACAGGTGTGTGCCACCATGCCCAGCTAATTTTTTGATTTATTGTAGAGATGAGGTCTCATCAAGTTGCCCAGGTTGGTCTTGAGCCCCTGGGCTCAGGCAGTCCTCTCACCTTGTCCTCCCAAAGTGGTTGGGATTACAGGTTTGAGCCACCGGATTATTTCATTATTTAGACAATGACTTCTTAACCTCAGTGTTATTTTCATCTTGGTCTGGATAATTTTTTGTCCTGTGAAATATAGGATGTTTAGTAATATCTCTGGCCTCATACCAATAGTAAATCCCAAGTATAATAACCAAAAATATCTCCAAACATTATCAAATTGCCCCCGGTTGAGAACCACTCAATTAGACATATGACCCTGAGCAAACTATTTCCCTTTAGAACTTAGTCTCTTCATCTTTAGGGTAATCCTTTTTTTCCTGTTTTAAAGTTTTTTATTTTTATTTTTTGATTTGGAGTCTCACTCTGTAGCCCAAGCTGGAGTGCAATGGCACACACTCATGGCCACCCCAGCGTTGACCTGTTGAACTTCTGGGCTTTGGCAATCCTTTCGCCTCCGCCTTTCAAGTAACCAGAACTACAGGGTGCGCTACTACATCTGGCTAATTTTTTGTTGTTGTTTATTGTAGAGATGAGGTCTCACCAAGTCGCCTGGGCTGGTCTCGAACCCTCGGGCTCAGGCAATCCACTCATCTCGGCCTCCCAAAGTGCTGGAATTACAGGCTGAGCCACTGAGATGGGTCCTTTTTTTGTTTTAAAACAAAGTTTATTAGAGAAAGAAGAGGGGAAAGAGAGAGACATGCCAAAGCTGGGCGAATAAAACCGCCTCTAGGGTAATTCTTGTATATGTAAAGTCCCGTGTAATTGGCTAACAATCCCAGAGATCTCAGACTTGAGGAGCATGGGAAGTCATACTGAGGAAGTCAGAATGGATGAGGCAATCCTATGGATCAGCACCTCTAGGACAGGATTTTAAAGACCTAACTATGAGGATTTCAGCCACCAACCCTAAGGCCCATTACTCAGTCTCAGCACTTTCCGGCCCTGTCTGTGTTCATGCCTTTGTAACATATGCTTACATGTGTGCCTTTCCTACTGAATTATACATTTAATCTTGGCTGGAACAGTCTTACATTTATATTTTCCCACAACATTTGTCTTCGTGCTCTCAGATAGTATCTGACAATTAAGTTTTTAAAAAATTATTTTAAAGCAATCATAAAAAGCTTGATGGAATTGAATTCAAAGCCAGGGGTTACAGGGGACTTTATATTGGCAGAGCAGAGATGGAGGGTGGTAGATGGAGGTGCTGTCATAGACTTGCTTAGGGGATAAACAAGGCTTTGCAAGTGCCAAAAGCTAGTTGGTGTAAAACCTAGGAGACCATATCTGGTTATCCAAGTATATATTGTTTAATGATTACAAAGCACTTTTTGCTTGCTGTCTCATTTTATTCTTGCTGCCTTACGAGGTATGGAAGGTGTTATCCCATGTTACAGAAGAGGAAACAGAAGCGCAGTATGTCAACCAATATTAAGTCCTGAACTCTTTCATCTCCAAGGTGTTGTTCAGTTTCTGTGTTCCATAATCACATGTGCAGAGGTGAGTGGTGGTGGGTGGGGGGAGGGAAGAGTGGTGATGGGCCAGTGGGGAATGAAGGAAGAGGAAGACCAAGAGTCATGCAAAACTCTTTTCTTTTCTCAGGGAAGCTGCAGCCTTGAGGAACCAGGGAGGGGGGCATGGTCCAAGGCTGGGACCACATGTGTTTGGCTTCCTCAAAGCAAAGACTTGAGTCAGCCAGGTTCTGGCACCACTCTGTATGTGTGACCACGCACTGTGGTCCTGTTGAGCAACCTGAAGGTCAAAGATGTGCCCCTTACCTGTGTGGGCTCTGTCCGCACTTGCTTGACTGTGTACAGTTCCCTGTGGAGGACTTCCAGGCAGAGACTTCTTAAGTGGGACCTTTAGGCTGAGCCTTCCTATGACAGCTCCCTGGAGTTGATGCAGGCAAGTTGGAAAGGAAGAGTAGCAGCAGCATTCCAGCAGAGGAGACAGAAGGAGTGAGGGCAGGGAGGGGGCATGGGGATACAAGGTGGGAAGCAGGTGCAGCTGCAGACATGGGCAGGTGCAAGATCATGGAAGGTCTTATGTCTTATGAGATGTAGTCTGGACTATACAAGAAACACGGAGGTATTGCTGAGTTTTAGACAGAAAGAAGGCACCACAATTTTCTCTGACCTTTGCATAAGAAATATATTTGATGGCCGGGTGTGGTGGCTCAAGCCTATAATCCCAGCACTTTTTGAGGCTGAGGTGAGAGATTGCCTGAGTCCGTGGGTTTGAGACCAGCCAGGGCAACATGGTGAGACCTTGTCTCTACAATAAATCAAAAAATTAGCTGGGTGTGGTAGCATGCGCCTGTATTTCTGGCTACTTGAAAGGCTGAGATGGAAGGATCGCTGGAGTCCAGTAGGGCGAGGCTGCGGTGGCCGGGAGCGTGCTACTGCACTCCAGTCTGGGTGACAAAGTGAGACTCCGACTCAAAAAAAAAAAAAAGAAGAAATATATTTGAGTTAAGTCCTACTGGAGTTGGAGAGTATGTGGTGTCGAGGAGAGCCTGAGTAGGGGAAGAATAGGAATGGAAGGGACAGGCTTGGGTAAGTTTTGGATGAGATTATCAGGGCTGCGAGACTGATGGGCTCATGCTCTTACTGAGTAAAAGCTCTTATTAAATCTGAATACCGCCATGAAGTATAAAATACTGTCCACATGAACAGATGAAGGGAAGCTTGTCATGGTTTAGTAAACTTAGATGATGGTACACATCATGTCAGCAGCAGTCAGAATTCAACTTCTGGTCTGTTATAGTCAAAAGCCTTGATCTCTTTTTTTTTAGTTGGAGTCTCACTCTGTCACCTAGACTGGAGTGCGGTGGCCGCTCCTGGCCACTGCAGCCTCTACCCGCTGGGCTCTGCGATCCTTCCACCTCAGCCTTCCAAGTAGCCGGAACTACAGGTGCACTCTGCCACACCCGGCTAATTTTTGATTTATTGTAGAGACGAAGTCTCACCGAGTTGCCCGGACGGGTCTCAAACCCGTGGGCTCAAGCAATCCACTTGTCTCAGCCTCCCAAAGTGCTGGGATTACAGGCTGAGTCACCGAGCCTGGCCTAAAAGCCTTGATCTTAACAGTCTTGCGGGACTGCCTCCCAATAGCTGGATGTGGGGAGGAGGAGTCTAGGATCATGCCCAGGTTTCTTGCATAGGCCAATTGGGGAAACTTAGCTAACACAGGACAAGAAGCAAGTTGTGGGGAGGAATGGATTCAGTTTGGGACTCTAGTTTGTGCTTTCAGAAAGTGCCAGTTTAGGAGGCTGTGCATGAGGAACACCAATATGTCTCTCTGCAGCCTTATTCCCTCCCCTCCTGAGCTACACAGTGGGCCTTGGAGCACTCAGCTTTCTGCATTCTGACACCCATCTCCTGCTCTCCAGGGCAAGGTGAAAAGGCTTTTTTAAGGGGAAGCCCCCAAATCTGGAAAACACCCTGCAGGGAGACAAGGATGAGAGATGTGTAGAAGTCAAGGGTTAGGACTGACAGGCCCTAGAGAACCAACTCTTTGGTTCTGATGTTGATGAAAAAGGCTTAGGAGACTGGTCCTTTCCCCAGCATCAGACTCCCCAGAGACCCACCAACCATAATAATCTAATCAGGTCAGGTTCTGGGGTCCATAACCCCTCAAGTTCAGGTCATGCTGTCAGATCCAACCTGCCAAATTTGAGGCTTCACCGTCAGCATGTGTAGATTTCTAGCAATGCCCAGAATCTGACAGGACCCAAGGTCACAGGTGAGGGCTGTCAGAGTGATAGATGCAAGGCTGATGACAGGGATGGTGGGAAGGGGACGCCGAGGTCTTTGATTCTCAACTCGGCACTTTGCTAGGAGGCCCCTGTGTACACGGCCTCCCATGAGTGGGATGAGAAAGTGGCGGACCCTCTGTTCTCCACGGGTCAGGAATAAGAAGCACTTTGTTCCTTGGAAACATGACAGTGCTTTCCTTCTTACCTTGCCACGAGAACAAAGCTTATGGGTCAGAGAAAAACATCAAAGAAAGCCCAGGCATTTAGGGACTTCTGGCAAGGAGGCTGGAACTAAGTGTTCTGATGACCCCGGAGAGGAGGAGACCATATAGCAAAGTCTCTTTCCTCCCACCCATCCAACCCCCTCAGCACAGAGGCTCCCCAAACTCAGGGAACATTTTCTCCTTCCAGACAAGTCTTTACCCAGAAACGCTTCCAGCCTTTCCTCACCTCTGGGCTGTCCTCAGCCTTAGGCAAGAAGGATCCCTGCCCCGCTGTCTTCAGCTCCTGTCTGTGCTCCAAGCTGCTGGAGAATTATCAGGTTAGCCTTCTCTTCCCTCAGCATATTTTTAATGAAAGGGGTGCCAGAGATAATTGGGAAGAGTCTCTCATTCAAGAATCAGTTAGAGCTCTTATTCTGCAGGTGTGGATGAGACTGAGAAGGATCTGGGGCTGGGACATATGGGTGAAGGTAGCCAATTATCTGAGTGGCCTTGGGGAAGCATCTCATCTTTCTGGGTCATGAAGACTTGGGCAGGGTGATCTCTGAGATACTTTCTAGCTCTTAATGGGTAGAGAAGGCACTCAGGGAAGGCTGGAGAATGCTGGAGCCTCTGGGAAGGGGCAGACAGCCACTCTCGGCCGACCCCTGCCCCCAACCACCTTACCTCTACCAGCAGGAGGAATGGTACCAGCTGTGGTCCGGCTCCTTTTCCTCCAGCTTGTTCTAATGGCACTTCCAGGCGTGGACACCAATAAGCAGTTTTTCCTCAAGAACTTCCACAGCTTAAACATCGACTATCCCAAGGTCAAATACTCAAAGGGTTTCCAGGGCTACTGCAATGGTTTTATGGCCTATGTGCGGGGCAAGATTCAGAAATGGTATTGCCCAAAGATCCATTATGTGATACATGCCCCTTGGGAAGTCATCAGGACGTTCTGCAAGTATAGTGAGAACTTCTGTGAGAACTACAATGGGTACTGCACACTCACCCAGGATTCCTATCCACTCACAGTCTGCTCCCTGGACTCCGAACAGCCGCCCACCAACTGTCGCTACAATAGCGACCTGACCAACCAAAGGCTCTACCTGCTCTGTTCCCGCAAGTATGATGCTGTACCAAAAGGTATCATTGGCCTCCACTAGGGAATTTAATTACTGAGCCACCCCCCACCTCTGCCACCACAGGCCAGCCTGTCTCCATTTCCAACAATAATACTTCCTGACTCCTGAGGCAGGCAGGATCCCCTCCCAAGAGAACAGACAGGTGAGAAAATGCCCAGGACTTTGGTCACCATGTAAAGTCATCCTGTCTTCTAGGTTCTTCCTAACTTGTTTACCATTTCTCCACCTCCTCCTCCCCACCATCCTCCCTCTCTCCCAGAGATTGTAAAACCCACCCAAGAAGCTGCCTGTGTCCAGTTGGCAGTGACTGTCCACCAGTGACTGGGCCAGGTCCTAAGTTCTGGATGGAGGCCCAGAACTTTGCTCACACCGTGGCAACAGGCACCAGCCTCAAGTCTCATTTCCTCATCCCCTCCACCCTTCTCATCTCAGGCTTCCCCATTTCCCTTATAATTTCCTCTCCTTCCTCACCCACACAGTGGGTATTTCTCACTATAGGAACTTCCCTGATATCTTTAGACTCACTGTAGCCTTGCTTCCCCACAACACTCAGTTGCCAGCCTGCTCCTCTCTGTGACGCCATTGCCTCCCCCTTCATGTAACCATCCTTTCCTCCCTCCTTCTGCCATGGAGCCCAGGGTGTCTCCTCCCCACACTCCCAACCACCTAGTTGCCCTGCCTTTTTCCAACCTCTTTTTCTTCCATCCTTTGTACCTTGGTTCACTGGAATTTCAAGGTATCCCCTGTCACTCATCCCCCCAAAGCTCCTGCTTCCCTTCTCCTCCAGCAGCTTCTCCCAAACCCCAGACTCCAGGGTCTGCCCTGACCAGGCAGGGAATGAGGCAGGCCCAGCTCTAGTCACGGAAAGTTCTAAAACCACGTCTGAGTTATGGGTGATATAACCCTTGGGGGAAACCTGGTGAAGGGCACTCAAGACCTCCCTTTACTGTTTTTTGTAACTTCCTGTGAACCTAGAAAATCATTTCAAAATAAAAAGTTAAAAACACACATTTGGCTCCATTCTGATTTAATTCCTTTTTCTTCAGTGCACTAGAACTCCTGCTCTTTGAATCCAGGTAGTCTCCCGCCCTCTGGCCATCTTCCTGGGCTACCCTAAGCCATCAGTGAGATCTTCTGTTCTATGTGCACCAAGACGGAGGTGGGGTGGGATAAACAGTGTCGGGCTGGTTGTTGGAGATAGATTCTCCCTTCCTCCCAGCTCCAGAACAAATTCCTAATAGGAGGCAGGTCAGCCTAGCTGGCTTCTGTTTCTCCCCCAACAGAACCTGAACTGCAGCAGAGGAGGGAGGTAAAGGGACAGAGAAGGGTCCGATAGGTCGAATCTGGGTCATAATCTGCCAAATCAGGAGTTGCTACTTCCTTTTGGGAGGCAGAGAGGAGTTGAATACCAGTGACGTGTAAACACAAGTAGCATATACTTTTTCCTCCACATCTGGTTCATCTCTTGTCTCCAAATATATTCTTCAGTTCTGTTCTCTGAAGCAGTTGTTGAGGAGAATGCTAAATTGTGGCTGGCAGGCATGAGACAAAGCAGAGTGAAGAGTGTATGGCTGAGAACCCTGAAACCTTGGGCTGTCTTGTCTCCCTCTCGCCACACCGGTGGACACATCTGTTCTTTGCCCTCACAAACAGAGCTCATTAGCTGCTGCACACACAGAGGTTTATTGTTTCCCAAGCTCCCCGGTGTTAAGCATGCAGGGCCAGGGGGCTAGCAGGCTAAGTTGAGGCTCCCCTCTACTTGCTCTTCTTATCATAGGTGCCAGCACCCTTGTAGCCACTCACATAACCCGAGCTGTCAGTCGTCTCTTCGCGTCCTGCAATGCCCTTGCCTTTGCCACTCTCATCAAAGCGCTCCTTATGGGTGCCGGTGTACTTGCTGGTGTCTGTCAGACGGTCCACTGCACCTGCCGTTGTTGCTTTCTACAAGCCAGAGGACAAGTTGGAGCCCTCCTCCTTCCCCTGCACTGTCATATCCCTTCCCCAAAGTATCCAGAGATACTTAGAACAAGTGCCTGGAGCTCTTGCTCTGTCTCTGGCATGGTGCTGCTGTCTTAGGGCCCAGATGCAGGGCAGGAACTCTGGCAAGAGACATCCACTCATGAGAGAGGAGGAGCCTGTTGTGGGAATGTGTGTGGTGTATGCAGAGGGAGGGTGGGATTTTCTGTTATTCTGGCCAGGCTGCTGCCAGAGTACTTCACCCTCAGACCCAATATGCAGAGCAGAAAGAGTTTTTGGCATAGAGGGGAAAATTAAGGAAGAGGGTAGGTGAGAGACAGGAGGCTCGAGATTAAACTTTATATAAGAGCAGGAAAGGCCAGGCTTGGTGGCTCAGCCTGTAATCCCAGCACTTTGGGAGGCTGAGGTGAGTGGGTTGCCTGAGCCCGTGGGTTTGAGACCCACCTGGGCA
>NW_007246478.1:217968-222964 GCF_000164805.1 Carlito syrichta
GGCCACTGCTCTCCAGTCTGGGCGACAGAGTGAGACTCCAACTCAAAAAAAAAAAAAGAGCAGGAAAAAAGAATGGGGATCAGGTACCAAGTCCTCAACATTAATGTCCTACAAAAGCCACGAAGTCCTAGTTGCCTAGCTCGGATACTGGAGACTTGGAAATGAGTCTAAATTCACCTGTTAAAATAGTTATGGGGCCAGGCTCAGTGGCTCAGCCTGTAATCCCAGCACTTTGGGAGGCCAGGCAGTCTGAGCCCGAGGGTTCAAGATCCACCTGGGCAACTTGGCGAGACCTCGTCTTGAGAATAAATAAAAAAATCAGCCAGGCATGGTAGTGTGTGCCTGTAGTTCCAGTTACTTGGAAGGCTGAAGCGCAAGGATCGCCTGAGCCCAGCAGGTTGAGTCTGCGGTGACCATGAGCATGTCCCTGAGCTCCAGCCTGGGTGCAGAGTGAGACTCTGACTCAAAAAAATAAAATAAAATAAAAATAACGGGTGTGGTGGCTCACGCTTATAATACCAGCACTTTGGGAGCCTGAGGTGAAAGGATTGCCTGAACCCATGGGTTTGAGGCCAATCTGGGCAACTTGGTGAGATCTCATCTCTACAAAAATATCAGCTGGGCATGGTGGCACGTGCCTGTGTTCTGCTACTTGAAAGACTGAGGCAGAAGGATTGCCTGAACCCAGCAGGTCAAGGCTGTGGTGGCCATGAGCATGCCATTGTACTCCAGCCTGGGTGACAGAGTGAGACTCCAACTCAAAAAAAAAAAAAATTAGTATAACCTCTATGAAATTGGTATGGAGATTTCTCAAAGAACTAAAAGTAGATCTACTGTTTGATCCAACAATTCTACTACTATGTATCTACTCAAAAGAACATATGCAATTATATTAAAAAGATGACTGTACCTGCATGTTCACTGCAGCACAATTCACAATTGCAAAGATGTGGAATCAGCCTAAATGCCCATTAACCAATCAGTGGATAATGAAAATGTTTTTTATATACACACACACACACACATACACACACTAGGGAACGCTATTCAGCCTTCAGAAAGAATGAAATAATGTCTTCTGCAGCAACAGAAATGGAATTGGAGAACATCATTCTAAGTGAACTAGCACAGGAACAGAAAACCAAACACTATATGTTCTCACTTGAAAGTGGGAGCTAAACTAAGGATCTGCAAAGGCATAAAGAACGATATAATGGACACTGGAGACTTAGAAGAGGGAGGGGAAGAAAGAATGGAGAGATGATGAGAAATCACCTATTGGATACAACATGCACAGGTGGGAGTGGTGGGTACACCTAAAGCCCAGATTTCTTTGACACTACATTGCAGTCATGTAACCAAAACTTATTTGTACACCTCCAAAGCTATGGGAAAAAATGTTAAAACAAAATAGCTACAAACCCTGGACAAATCATTTCCTCAGTTTCCTTACCTATGAAATGACTAGATGATCTCTAAAGTCTGCCCTATTCCTACAGTCACACCGTTGGCAGAGTTAGGGACACGGCAGGTACAAGGGGAGACAGAAATAGTGGGATTTAGGGAAGTAGGGTCAAGGGGTAGTGATGAAGACTGTCACTTACAGTAGCACCAGTGGTGGCAGGGTCCTTGCCCTCCATGAGTTTATATGTGTCCTCCAAGGCTTCATCTGGGCTCTTTCCCTTGAAGCGTTTCTGGCCCAGTTCCTTCACTGCGTCTTTGAATTGCTGAAATGTGATGGTCCGGGCATTCTTGGCCCTGGTCAATCAGACAGAAATCCAGGAACTTTGGAGCATGAATACATTACCTTCCAAGGTCCGACCCTTCCCACACTCAGACTCAGCCCCTTTTGTCCTATCACTGAGGCCTCAAGGACAGAGAATAGCACAGCGTGAGGTACTCTGAGAGAGTGCAGCAGATCCACTGCAAATGTTCTGCCACATGATCCCTTCCATGGCCAACTACCTTGCTTGCTCTACTTACCCCACCCCCATATTTTTGGTTCCTCACTTGACTTTGCTGAACACAATGTCCACATCCGTGGAGGTGACTGTCTTGCCATCCATGATGCCACAGTCCTTGCACAGCTTGGAGAAGTTCTTATTGTTCATTTCAGTGCCACTGCTTGATGAGTCCCCAAAGACAGCAAACCGATGGAATGTTCTCTCTGCCTCTGATTCCATGGTGGGCTACAGGTGGGAGAGGGCAGTAGTGGGGGAGACTTGAGGGTGAGAGAGGAAGGGAAGGGAAGACAGAGTAATGAAGGTTAAGATAAAAATCAGTCAACAAGTCGGGCTCGGTGGCTCAGCCTGTAATCCCACGCTTTGGGAGGCTGAGGTGAGTGGACTGCCCAAGCCTGCGGGTTCGAGACCCACCTGGGCAACTTGGTGAGACCTCATCTCTACAATAAATCAAAAAATTAGCTGGGCGTGGTAGTGCCTGTGGTTCCAGCTACTTGGAAGGCTGAGGCGGAAGGATCTCCGGAGCTCAGCAGGTCGAGGCTGCAGTGGTTGGGAGTGGCCACTGCACTCCAGTCTGGGCGACAGAGTGAGACTCCAACTCAAAAAAAAAAAAAAAGTCAGTCAACAACTGATTAAAAATCAGAACAACTCCTGTCTTCTCTGTCACTCTCTGCTCTCTCCCTTCCTCACTCCCATTCCGCCTATCATAGCACGAATCTCCGCTTCCCAGCACTGGGGATGCTGGTGTGAACCCTACATACTAAATATGCCTCTCCTCCCCATTCCCTGTCATTTTTGTGTACCTAAGGGTGCCTGGATGGTGTCTGACCCTTCCCAGCCTTTGTTGGTAAGTGTGCAGATGTGTGGGAGCCAGCTGGCTGTGCCAGTGAGAATACAGGGGCTGGAGAGGGAAGCTTCTATGACCTCAGCAGTGTTTATGAGGCATTACTTTTGGTCCCAGCTACAGCCTTGTCTTTAGAGGAGGGGGCTGTTTGTCCTCTCACCTTGTATGACTAATTGAGTTGAAAAGATGGTCACATTTCCATCATTACTAATTCTCTGGTCCTGGTCAAATCGCGTTATGCTCTGCCCCACTAGAAAAGCTGAGGAGAGCCCAGAGAACGTATTTTAGTCCATTTGGGCTGACACAACAAAATATCATAAACTAAGTGACTTATAAACAACAGAAATTTATTTCTCACAGTTCTGGAGGCTAGAGAGTCTAAGATCAAGGCGTCGACGGATTTGATGTCTGGTGAGGGCTGCTTTTTGGTCCACAGATAGCACCTTCTTGCTGTGTGTTCACATGGTGGAAGGGTGAACAAGCTCCTTTGGGCCTATTTAGAAGGGCACTAATCCCAATAAGACTCACCCTTATGAAATCCAATTACCTCCCAAAAGGTCCTACCTCCTAATTACCACCACTTTGGGAGTTAGGATTTTAATATATGAATTTTGGGGGAAAATAAAAATTCAGACTATGGCAGAAGGGGGGAATGGAAACAGGTTGGCATTCTTTCTGAGCTCCAGGCTCGGGTGACTAGCATGAAGAATCCCATGGGCTCTGACAGACCAACCTCAATAGAAACTTTAAATGGTTTTCAGTGGAGGCTAACAGATGTGGGCAGGTCAGGGTAAACTGGGTTAGAGTGAGAGGGTGAATCTCAAACTCTGAAAATCTTCCAGATAAGTTTCTGTGCAGGTCAAAGGTGTTCCTCAGGGGTTTCTCTCTTTGGCTTTTTCTCTGGCCAGAAGCCCTACAGATAGATGAACTTCCGGGATCCTAAGACGGTACAACTAGTTTGGTGACTTTCCTCTCCTTCTCATCTAGTAGTCATCAATTTCTATAAATGTTCTTTTTTTTTCTTTGTCATTTCGATTCCCTCCTCATTCAAGTCCTTAACATCTCTTATCTGGATGACTGCCCTGGCTTCCAAATGACCTTTCTCCTAAGTCGAATTCTTCTCTCCCACTCACCCAAAATCCGTTCTCATGCTCTCCCCATCAGATTTTCACAAAACAGTATTTTCTATTACCTCTGCTCAGGAATATTCTATGTCTCAAGAAGATAGCTTTTTGTTGCTGAATGTTTTTGCCTAGCGTTTAAGGACCTGCACAACTTGGTCCCAATCTACCCTACCAAACATCGCCTACCTCTCATTAACATTATTCTTCCACTGGGGCCATAATGGCCTAATTGCTACACACTTGAGAGGCTATCTGGCAGTGGAAAGAGCATAGTCCCTGTAGTGAAATGGATCTGGATAGGGATTTGAATCCTAAATATGTCATTTCCTAGCTGAGCGGCCTTGAGCAAGTCACTAAACATCTCTGAATTTCAGTTTCTTCATCTGTACAGTGAGGACAATAATACTAACCTTACAGTATTGGGGGATAATATATGGGAAGTGCCTTGTACACTGTCACTACTATTCAATTCTCCAATGTAACTTGTGCATTTCTGCTTCCAAACCATCCTTCAAGCTCTCTCTCTGCCTGGATAGAATGCCCTTCCCTCCCACTCAAATGTTCTGGGGTTGCCCTTCTCATCTGGGTGGTTCACCTAGAGACAAAGCCCTTTTCCTTCTCTGAATCATAGTAGGATAATGGTTTCTAGAATGTGAGCTGCAACCTCTGGGGTGAGGACTTCTGAAGTCTTGCAAGGGGTCCTGGAATCAGTATGTACTCAGAAGCGTGAGTGTGAACCAAGTAAATAATACACCTTGCATATGTAGGTATGACTGCGTTTAAAGATGTTGCGATTATCAAAATACGGTTACAAATTCACTTTAAAGTACTGCTCAATTCATAGTTTGTATTTTCTTCCTCAGGTACTAAAACTATCACGTGGGGTTGGAAATCTGATTCCCCACACAGAAAGGGTGGGAAATTACTGCTACAGGACTTATTGTCTAAACGATTGATCTTATATATACATAATTTTTCTTTTTTTTTCTTTTTTTTTGAGTTGGAGTCTCACTCGGTTGCCCAGTCTGGAGTGCAGTGGCTGGTCCCCGCCACCGCCGCCCCCCCCT
>NW_007246478.1:222984-225414 GCF_000164805.1 Carlito syrichta
GCTGGCTAGCCAGCTGTCTTAACTTGTTGACTTAACTAGCTAGCAAGCTAACTTAACTAGATGACTTAACCAGCTCTGTACCTAGCTATCCAGCTGTCTTAACTAGGTGAAATAACTAGCTAGCCATATGGCTAGCCATCTGACTTAACTAGCTTTTTTTTTTGAGTTGGAGTCTCACTCGGTCACCCAGACTGGAGTGCAGTGGCCGCTCCTGGCCACCGCAGCCTCAAACTGCTGGGTTCTGGCGATCCTTCCGCCTCAGCCTTCCGAGTAGCCGGAATTACAGGCATGCGCTACCACGCCCGGCTGATTTTTTTATTTATTGTAGAGATGAGGTCTCGCTGCCCAGGTGGGTCTCGAACCCGCGGACTCAGGCAATCCACTCACCTCAGCCTCCCAAAGGCGCAGGATTACAGGCTGAGCCAGGCCATAATTTTTCTTAACTTTTTTAATGTTTATACTTTCTCTCGACTACTACTCTAGAGAGGGTGTGAGCAGACTTCACACTTTTTTGAATTCGGTTACTCAGTAGCTTGCACATAGCAGGTACTTAAAACCATTGTTTAGTTGGAGGGAGAGTCTGAAGCTGCTTCTGACCCAAGAGAAAGAGGTTAGGGAGATTGTTCTTTTTTTTGAGTTGGAGTCTCACTCCGTCACCCAGACTGGAGTGCAGTGGCCGCTCCTGGCCACTGCAGCCTCGACCTGCTGGGCTCCGACGATCCTTCCACCTCAGCCTTCCAAGTAGCTGGAACTACAGGCGTGCACTACCACGCCCGGATAATTTTTAATTTATTGTAGAGACGAGGTCTCGCCAAGTTGCCCAGGTGGGTCTCGAACCTGCCGGCTCAGGCAATCCACTCACCTCAGCTTCCCAAAGCGCTGGGATTACAAAGCTGAGCCACCAACCCTGGCTGAGATTGTTCTTGTTGGGACACTTAAACCAGGGAACTGGGAGCAGCCCTGACATGGAAGAACTCTATCTTAGTGCCGAACCAGTCTCACTTCTGCCTGCAGCAGGCTGGGTGGGACACCCTAAGTCTAAGAAGCCAACAGATTTCAGTGGAAATTTCCCACCTCCTGCCTGCCCCAGGCCCCTGGGTAGGCCCCTTATCAAGTTCCCCCTGAGTCATCCTGACCCAGAGACGAATTTAGATGCTGGAACCTTCAGGTCCTTCCCTCCCCCACTCCAAGTAAGACTACTTTAGACACATTAGAGGAGCCTGCAGGCAAAAGTTCTCACTCTAGTCTCTTTTTCTGCAAGTTCCACTAGGGCTGGTGAGATGTCCTTATTCTGTGCATCTTTAGCTAGGATCCTAATTCCAGCAGGCGTTTCCTTGTCTGGGAGAGTGTTACACTGGCATTGAGAGGGAAGAGGGGACTAGGCGAGGAGCCAGGGTGCCCAGCTTCTGTGCCAGTTCCTGGGGGGAAATGTTATGAAGGGGGTGGGAGAAGGGAACAGAGGAAAGCTTGGGTGTTCCAAATTGAGGGAGGTAGCGGGACCCCTTAGATTTGGGGTTGCTGAAGGCTGGGTTTGAGCCTGACCAGTTCTCCCACTCTGGGTCACCTCCTCCCTCTTGGCCTCTCCTTCTTTCCAATGGACCCTGCCAAGTGGGGATGAAAGGGGCATTGATGTTCCTTGGATGGGGGGTGGGGTGGGGGATGAGGGTGGAGGTGGGAGGGTGGTTCCCAGGCAGGAGGGGGGAGGGCAATTTGGGGGTCTTGGGGGGGGTAGCCTGGGCTGGTGTTGCAGTTGGCAGCTCAAGTTCCATTGGCCATTGTTCCCAACTGGCCTGGTGCCCAGCCCCCGAAATGGCAACTCAGGAACCAGGCTGAAGGGGGATGGGGTGGGGATGATCCTGGGACTGGGGGAGCCAGCGGGGGGAGGGGGGGCAGGTGGGGAGAAATTCAATCTGGTTTCCTTTTGCCTAAGACAACTTTGAATTCCCTTAGCCGCATCAACTATCCCATTCTAGGGTGCCTCCCTCTGAGGGGCACAGGGAGGGTGCATTTGGGGTGTGTGTGTGTGTGTGTGTGTGTGTGTGTGTGTGTGTGTGTGTGTGTGTGTGAAGTCTAGGGTGGCAAACCCACCCAGACACGGAGAGAGCCGCTGCAGTCCCAAAGACCGTCTCCTGGGCATTGCGAGTCAGCCTGTCTAAGCTGGTCTCGCCTCCTTTTCTGGGCCGGACTGGGAGGGGTTAGCGCCGAAGCCACAGGGTCTCTTGGGTCCCAGCCCGGGACACTGCGTCCTCCCCACTCCCCTACTCCACCCCCGCAGGGTTAACTCCGCCCCCGCGCCTGTTTACCCAGGAGTCCGAGCCTCTGGGGGTCCCCGGCCCCTCCCCCGCCCTCCCTTGAGGCCTTGACCCGGGAGTCCCCGTGGGCCATCCTCTCCCCCTCCTGCGATCGCCCTCTATTTATAGCAGCCCCCCT
>NW_007246478.1:225434-225890 GCF_000164805.1 Carlito syrichta
CTTGTTGTCCAACTTCTCTCGGAGCGGCCGGAGAGCAGGCGACGGGACGCAGCCGAGAGGAGGTACCAGGACCCTGGGCGCCTGGGAGTCGGAACTCCTGCGCCCTCGACGTTACCCCCTCCCAGCCCCCAGTCGGTGCTGGCACACCTGCCCCTGCCAGCCCTCGAGACCCCGGCTTCCTCCGCGGCGATCCCCGCCCACTCCCTCCTTCCTTAACCTAGCTCTCTGTTTCCGGGCGGGCGGAGTCGAAATCGTGGGGTGTCTGTACCCTGCCAATCTCCCCCTACCGCTCTCCACCACTGAGTCTGGGGGCGAAGGAGGCAGCCAGCGCCCGGCTGGCAGATCCAGGCCGTGGGTGGGGGCGGTGTTGAGGGCAGCCGAGGGGATCCCTCTCAGGGCTAAGGGATTCCCGAACACCCCACACCGCCCTGTTGGCGGGGGGGGATGCTGGGGGGG
>NW_007246478.1:225910-226341 GCF_000164805.1 Carlito syrichta
TTTGAGTTGGAGTCTTACTCTGTTGCCCAGGCTGGAGTGCAGTGGCATGCTCATGGTCACCGCAGTCTCGACCTGTTGGGCTTAGGAGATCCCTCTGCTTTAGCCTTCCAAGTAGCTGGAACCACAGGCTTGCATCACCACACCCGACTATAATTCTTTTGGTTTATTGTAGAGACAAGGTGTCACCATGCTGCCCAGACTGGTCTCGAACCCCTGGACTCCGGCAATCCTCTTGCCTCCACCTCCCAAAGTGCTGGGATTACAAGCATAAGCCACCACACCTGGCCAACATTGATCTTTGATTGCTACCCTAACCTTGGCCTTTAACCTATGATTCTCCTTAGCTTCTTGGAATCTTCTTTTTAGTATTGTGTCCCTTTTTTTTTTTTGAGTTGGAGTCTCACTCTGTCACCCAGACTGGAGTGCAGTGG
>NW_007246478.1:226361-230291 GCF_000164805.1 Carlito syrichta
CACAAAGGCGGAGGCTCCGCGCGCAGCAGGGCGTGTTCGGGATGTGCGCGAGGCTGAGCCCGGGGTCCGGGGCGTTCCGTGCCGGCGGTGCGAGCCTGTCTTCTCCAAGCTGACGGGCAGCGGAGGAACTCGCGGGGACAGACAGGTTCCGGGTGCCGCGCCCGGTCAGTCCCATCCGGTCCTAGCCATCCCTCCCCGGCTGGCACTTGCCTTCGCCGGCCGTCGGGGGAGGCTGGGAGGAGACTGTGGGAACGCCCTCCCTCCCTTTCTGCACTCGCGGGACCTGCACAGAGGCTGGGTGGAGGAGAGAAGCGAAGGCACGAGGTTTTTTGTTTGTTTTTAAATGGTGGAGGGAAACAGTCATGCTTGGCTACCGTCATCTCACTGGAGAGCTGTCGCCAATCTTGGGGATCCACTGGTTCCCCGCCTCTAGTTTGCAGATAGGAAATTGAGGCTGAGAGTAGTAGCTGGCGAGGCCAAGGTCACACTGGTTGTGGCAGATCCGGGACTAGGATCCAGAGGTTCTGACACAGCCACGCTCTTTCCTCCACATCCGCACTTCCCTTTCTCCTCCCCGAAGCCTGGACTGATACCTGCTCTGTGTTGCCCGGCAGGCCTCTCCGGCTCGTATTGATTCTAGTTCAAGTGTGGGGAGAGGACGTGCTCTCTGGACTCAGGGTAGAGATTGGGGAGGGTTAGTGACCCGAGAGTCCTGGTCTTGGCTGAGGCTTTCTGTCCCTAAAAGACCCAGCTTCTGTGCCCCGTGTCATTCACCTCGTTCCTGTGTTTTCTCAGACCCCAGAGTCGCGAGGAGCGAGAACCCTGACCCCTAATCCCACTGCATCCATCCAATAGGAGCCCAGTAAGTGACCCCACCCCCCCCAGGCTGCGGCCTCCTTCCTGTGCAGGTCTGTCCAGGTGTCCTCCTCAGGCACCCCACCCTGCTAATGTTGAATTTGTGCTAATTTATTCATAGTTGGGAGGAAGAGTCTTGGGAGGAAGGGAGACATTGGGTCAGTTGGACCCAGATGTCCTTCTTTTGTTGTTTCCCTGCCTCCCCGCATTGGTCATGTTCCTTTGGTCATTTTTAGCTCCTCTTCCTTTGAGCGCTGACCTTGGGGCTCTAGTTGAAGGTCATAGTCGATTGGGAACTCTCACTACCCTGCCACTTGGTACTTTTAGAGTACCCAGTCACTGAGCCACGAGTTTCACTCCCTACCTGAGCGTGTGGGGTGGCCCCTAAATATAGCCCAGGAAATCTGAGCCACACTGATGCCCCACCCTGTATTTCAGTCCAAGATGGGGAGGGAGGGGGTCTGGAGGCGTGGGTGTTGAGGGGTGGCAGTGGGGATGATGAGTCTGAAGGGAAGTGGAGAGCCAGATTCCTCTTTTCCGATACCCCTCCTCCAGTCTGCCTGGAAATGGAGCCGGGGGCAAGAAAGGGCCTCTGTGTGTCCTGGAGTCGTCTTCAACTCCTGGGTCCCTCTGCGCCCTGCATAATCCTGTGCTGAGGCAGGGAGTCTGGTGTTTGAGGAGACTTAGGAGGATGGGGGCAACCTCCCAGTCTTCTTGTTTTCTCACCCTGCCAGGCCACCATGGCGGAGCTGCAGGAGGTGCAGATCACTGAGGAGAAGCCACTGTTGCCAGGACAGACACCAGAAACGGCCAAGGTTACTAGAGACCCTCTGACCCCCATGCCAGAGTCTCAGACCTCTAGCACCCCACTCGCCTCCTGACTTCCCAGGCCCACTGATCTCATCCTCACCCACACCCTCTTTCTCCACCTCTACCCTAGTCTCTCTCCCCATACACTACAGTTGGGAGTCCAGGCCCTTGTCTTGTCACTACACTAACCTGCATCCTCTTCGTGTCTCTTTTTGTCAAACTCTTTCTGTTTTTGGTCTCTGTTGGTCTCTCTTACTTATGTCTCTTCGTCTCTCCATCTGTGACTCTATATGGTCCTGTGTTTCTGTGTGTATCTGTCTGCGTGTGTCTCTCTCCAGGAGGCTGAGTTAGCTGCCCGAATCCTCTTGGACCAGGGACAGGTAACAGCTTGGGGGCAGTCCCAGGGTGGGAGGAGGGGCTCTCCTCCCCCCCAGCAGAGAGAGGGCCTCTACCTGGCTCTTGCTCCTCTCATCACTTCCTTTCCTTCTATTCTAGTCCTTTCCCTTCTGCATCTCTCCCCTCCTTTTCCTTCCTCTTCCCTTCTCTCTCAAATCTTTTTCACCCCCAAACTCATCTTCCTCTGTCATGTTTGCCTAGATTCTTGCTTATCCTGTTTTTATTTCTTGGTCCCTTTTTCTCTTGGCCTTCCCCTCCCAACTCCCAGACTCTTGCGTCGCTCCTTTTCTGGCCCTCTTTCCTCTCGGCCTAACGCCTACCTGACAGTCCCCTGTTTCCCTGCAGACTCACTCTGTGGAGACACCTTATGGCTCTGTCACGTTTACTGTCTATGGCACCCCCAAGCCCAAACGCCCAGCGATACTCACCTACCACGATGTGGGACTCAACTGTAAGAACTCATTTCCCCTTCCACTTCTTTTCTGGGAAGAGGCTTGGGGGAAAGGTCAATATCCAACAGGAGGGGAGGGGTCAGTGTGGGCAGGAGACGCTCTCTTCTAGTCTGACTGAGGCTTGAAAGGAGAAGGGCGGGTTCTGACTTGGGGAAACTTTTCCCCCTCTGATTCTATTGTTGGGGGCGATGTGGGTTCTCTTTAGATAAATCTTGCTTCCAGCCACTGTTTCAATTTGGGGATATGCAGGAAATCATTCAGAACTTCGTGCGTGTTCATGTGGATGCCCCCGGAATGGAAGAGGGGGCTCCTGTGTTCCCTTTGGGGTAAGAATGAACTCTGGACCCCTTCAGCAGACTTTGAGGCATGGGGCAGCTGTGGGGAAGATTGGACTGAGGAGAAGGGAAGGGAGGGCTGTGGTGATCTCGGGAGAGAATGAGCAGGGTATCCTGAGGATGGGGCCTGGGGCCAGGTTGATCTCCTCCTTAACATGCCTGTCTTCCTCAGGTATCAGTACCCATCTCTGGACCAGCTTGCAGACATGATCCCTTGCATCCTGCAGTACTTAAAGTGAGAAGCCTGGGGACCCCCTCCAAACCAGAGTTCTCTTTCCAGCACAAGGAGACCCTTAGAATCCCAGGTCCACCAGGGTTCTTGGGCCAGTTTTGGCCTCTGACCTCGATACATCCCTCTTCCTTCATGGTCCCACCTTGATTGTTGGGAGAAAAGGCAGTGGGTTTGGAAAATGGACTAGAGTCAGCAGAGTATCCCTGATGGATGGAAGAAAGGAAAAGGGTCTATGCTTGGCCCTGCCTCAGGCCCAGGAGGGGCTTCTCTGATCGGAAACCCAGGGAGGAAGAGAATGGGGTGACGCCATCTCTGAGGAACCAGATAGACCTGTCTCTTTTCCTCCTACTCTCCCCTCCTTCATACCCACACCTGGTGAACTGGGAGCCCTGTGGGTGAGTGTGAGTGGGGGAAGGGAGAGAAAGCCAGACCAGGAGTCTTCAGAGGGAGGTGCTGTTCTTGGCTTGGCTTCTTCTAGGCTTTAGGGCTCTCAGCAGCTCTGGTTCTCCTCATTGCCTCTGTTTCCCCCATTCTCCCGGTTATTCACTAAAGTTATGTGTTTGCTTTAAGTTCTCTTCTTACCATTCCTCTAGAGGAACCAGGAACTAAAGCAGAACAAGTTAAACTAGCTCCTGAAAACTGAGAATAAACAAAGAGCTATCTATATAGAAAAATAGTGTGTCTGGTTGGTTGATAGATGGGTATTACTTTTCAAGACACTAGCTGTCCAAGAGGAAGCTTGGGATAGACTTTAGGGATGTACCCTGACTACCAGTGATCCCTTGCATCCTGCAGTACTTAAAGTACTTAAAGAAGATGACATTGTTTTTTTTTGTTTTTTTTTTTTTTT
>NW_007246478.1:230311-253562 GCF_000164805.1 Carlito syrichta
TACACCTTTGGCCTTGGACTGAGCGTTATACTATTAGTTTGTCTTATTATGAGGCTTTCAGAATTGCAGTGAGACATGCTATCAATTTCCAAGTTTTTCCAGCTTAAAGAAACCTCTTTTGGGACTTCTTAGCCTCCATAATCATGTAGTTAAATTTCCTTAATATCTACTTATCTAATCTCTCTTATTAGTTCTGTCTCTCTGGAGAACTGTGATTAAGACAGAATTTGTACCAGTAATGGTTATAAATGAATAGAATTTTAAATATGAGCATCTTTAACTGGTTTTAAGGCTTGTAAAATTGAATCTCTAAGGTCATTATGCCTATAAATGTTAAGAACTCTCCTTCTAATAGTACAGAGAAAACTAATAGTCCATGGCATGAACTGGGATATGCAAATTTCTACATGTAATATTCTTATCAGCCACTGATAAGATGCAAGAAACTTGATGACTTTGATATTATACCTTCACTAATTTTGGAAAACCAAGGAATACATTGATATTGTTGGTTGCTTTTAATGCTGCTAGGCAAAGTCATGAAGAAAAAAGAAATTTTGGAATCCATTTCTGTGTGCCTTCAGTGAGAGTATTTTCTCCTAGACCCATAGGGCTAGAATTATTTATTTATTTATTTATCTATTTATTTTGAGTTGGAGTCTCACTCTGTCACCCAGACTGGAGTGCAGTGGCTGCTCCTGCCACTGCAGCCTTGACCTGCTGGGCTCTGGCAATCCTCCTGCCTCAGCCTTCCAAGTAGCTGGAACTACAGGCGCGCTCTACCACGCCCGGCTAATATTTGACTTATTGTAGAGATGAGGTCTCGCCAAGTTGCCCAGGTGGGTCTCGAACCCACAGGCTCAGGCAATCCACTCACCTCAGCCTCCCAAAGCACGGGATTACAGGCTGAGCCACCGAGCCCGGCTAGTATTGTGTCCCTTTCTGTCCTTAGTGCCCATGGCCTGGGGAAGGAGGGTGAGGCGTTTGAAGAGACAGGCTGTGGCAGGTTTTGGACACCAGAACCCATGAGGCATATATTTATTTCTTTTTCACAGTTTCTCTACAATAATTGGAGTTGGTGTTGGAGCTGGAGCATACATCCTGTCGAGATATGCTGTAAGAAGTAAAAATAAAAACACCTGCTGAGGGAGAGGAGGGTCCAGACTGATTAGGAGAGTCCTGTTTATTAGTGTTGTTTGGGGGAGGAAGTGGGTACGAGTGACGAGTCCAAGAGTGGGTAGGGCTCAGTGGGGAGGGGATGAGGCCATACCCTGTTTGATTTCCTTCTTTTGCTGCTCTCAGCTTAACCATCCGGACACAGTTGAAGGTCTTGTCCTCATCAACATTGATCCCAATGCCAAGGGTTGGATGGATTGGGCAGCCCACAAGGTTTGGAGGGGCCTGTGTGCTAAGACCTAGGGTGGGAATTCCTCGTATGGGTCCAGTTATGCTCTACCAGAGTAGCTGAATGGATTGAATTTCAAGGATGGGGCAAGAAAGCGAACTGTGTCACTCTGCCCGGGTCTCTTCTCCCCATAAAGTCCTGAACTTTCTCACTGGCACTCTCCTCATAGCTAACGGGCCTCACTTCTTCCATTCCGGAGATGATCCTCGGACATCTTTTCAGCCAGGTAAGTGGTTGTGGAAGATGGAGGGGGTAGAGGGGACCCCAGGGGACTTGAATGCTTGGGGTGACTTCCGTAGCTGGGACAGGATCTGGGGAGGGAAGAAGCCCTGCCTCTTTTCCTCTAGCAATTGTTGGCTTCCCTTTCCACACCTAGCTTTTCTCCCTGTTCTTTCCTTCAGGAAGAGTTGTCTGGAAATTCCGAGTTGATACAAAAGTACAGAAATATCATTACACATGCACCCAACCTGGACAACATTGAACTGTACTGGAACAGCTACAACAAGTAGGTGGGCTGTTTGTATGTGCATGTGAGAGAAATGAAGAAGTGTTAACGAGGGGTCCTGGGGAGGTACGGAGGAGAGAGGAAGTCTGGGAAGCATGCAGTGTGCAAGGTAGACGGGACTTGGTGTGCAACTAGGGGAGCTTCAGGACAGAGCCAGTGGGAAACATTGTGAGAAATTGTCCCCTTTCTCTTGTTTTTGGACTCCCAGAAGTAAGGTGACCTCTTGTCCCGTCCCCTTCCTCTCCCTTTGTTGCCCTCTGACCAGGAATCTAGGGCACAAGTGACTATAGGGGTTGTGGCTGGGATCTGCTTGCCACCTCATCCTTGGGTTTCCACTTTTAATCACCAATATTTGATCATAATTTGGGGGAGGAAGATAGATTTCTCATGGGGAAGATAGCTTTCCTCTGGATGGATAGCACTGCTTGCCTAAAATTTCTACTTTTTTAACCCCTTTCTAGCCGCCGAGACCTGAACTTAGAGCGTGGAGGTGATATCACCCTCAAGTAAGACTTTAAGAGATAAAACTTTGTCCCTCTACCTGGATCTTCCCTAGGTGCCTATCCCTTAGAAGAAGAGTCTTTTGCCAGAGAATTTCCTTGTCACCCTATCACTTCTCTCTAGGTCTTCCCCCTTTGAATCCTGTCAGTGGGGTCAGCAGGGGGAAACAGAAGACTGTTTCCTCTTCAGAGCAAGACATTTTCCATTCTTCCTACTTCTAGGAAGAGGCAGGTCGGGGAGTGTCAGGGGCTCACTGCTTTCTCCCCCATCCTGTGCCTCTAGGTGCCCTGTGATGCTGGTGGTAGGAGACCAAGCACCCCATGAAGATGCAGTGGTCAGTAGGGAATTTTTGGGCACTTGAGGGAGGGTTGGGGCCCTAGGGTTGTGCTCAGAGTGATATCTTGACAAGGAGCTACCCTGTTTGGCATAGGGAGATCAACTTTGGGGAATGAATAATTTGATTCCTGGTAAGGTGGAACTTGGTAGGGGGTTGTAGGGAAGGGACTGGGGTCTAAGTCTCTGGGTCCCTTGGAGGGGAGGGGCCACAGGGAGTGTGACCTCATTCATTCAGCCTCTTGCTTACTCCAGGTGGAGTGTAACTCAAAACTGGACCCCACCCAGACCTCGTTCCTCAAGGTCAGTAACTTGCTTCCTGGCCCGCTGTCCAGAGCCATATATCCTCTCTAGATTCAGCGGCTAAGTCTCCAGGGTCCTGCATAGGAGGAAGTGGGGTGAATGAAGATAAAACCAAAGGGGCTGGAGAGAGGACGCTAGGAAACAGACCCTTTTCTACCTCTCTGCTCATTTGACTTATGTATGTGTCACTTTTTCTGGACGACTCTCTCCTGACCAGATGGCTGACTCTGGAGGTCAACCCCAGCTGACTCAGGTGAGTACCACTGCTCTTCAGGAATGGGGAAGTAGAATAGGATATTGGTGGCACTGAACTCTGCCCTTTGCCACATACCCTGTCCCCAAATGCACAGCTCTGGGTTCTCGCTCTCCTTTGACTTCATCTCACTGTCTCCTCCTCGTCTCATTTCCACAGCCAGGCAAGCTGACCGAGGCCTTCAAGTACTTCCTGCAAGGCATGGGCTACAGTGAGTATGGGGATGGAAGCCATCATGAGGAGGAGGGATTGCTGCACTAGAGGCAGGAAGGGCAGAGGGGTGGAACCATTTTAGGTTAATTCCTGGGCTACCACCATCTGCCAAATCAAGCTCCTCGACCCCCCGGCCTAATTATAGCTGTATCCGAGCATCCCACTCTGAGTGGACAGTCCTTTGCCTACTTTCTCTCTGATTGCTTGTGCTTCCTGTCTTCCACAGTGGCCTCATCCTGCATGACTCGCCTCTCCCGGTCTCGCACAGCCTCTCTGACCAGTGCAGCATCCATTGATGGCAACCGGTCCCGCTCTCGTACCTTGTCTCAGAGCAGCGAGTCTGGGGCTCTCTCTTCTGGGCCCCCAGGGCACACCATGGAAGTTTCATGTTGAATGCCCCATGCTGCCCTAGTGTGGGATCCAGCCCACACCTCCCCCAGAACTAACCTGGGAGGTGCAGAAGGGCATTGGGCCAGAGTACGCAAGGGAAAATGGGCAGATCACATGGGAAGATGAACTTGATCTTTGATTGCTACCCTAACCTTGACCTTAACCTGTGATTCCCCTCAGCCCCTGGGAGAGGTGTTCTAATATCTCTGAGGGACCCAGACCCCTAAATGATCCTCCTCCCCCGTTTTGGAGTTGAGGTGGAGACGGCATGTATCCTTTCTCCCTGATCTAGGTGTCTGTAGATGAGGGATAAGAGGTTGTTGTAGTTGTCATGGTGCCTCCATCTGACTCTCCCTACGTACCCCGTCTTTGCAAGGGGAGGGGATTTGGGGCTGGGGCTGCATTCACCAAAGCTGATTTGGCTCCTCATGAACCCTTCAGGCCTCTGAGGGGTATGGGCCTACATGAATGTGTCGGGGGGAGACTTGCTGGTAGGCTAGTGGTCCTCAGGAGGTGACAGAAACATCCAGTGTGTAAAAAGGAAGCTGGAATGGGGGAAGGATTGGCACTGGAGCAAGAGGAAGGGGCCTGGGCCATTTGGCTGCACTAACTTTGGTAGCTATCAGTGTGCATCTAGAGTGGGCTGGGGAGGGAGCTAAGCTTGGGCCGGGTTGCTTGGGGCTTGGCATCGAGGTGGAAAGGGCTACCCTGGGGCTCTGGCCACACTGTATTATGTGTGGAGGGTGCCCTCCTGTCTCCCACAACTTCTGCTGTAACAATAAACTGTAGCGGATCAGAGCACCACTATGATCTTTGTCTGGGTGTCCCTGTATCATGCCCCTTTTCTGCCCAACTCTCACTTCTCTTCTCAAAGTGGCATAAACCATGGGAGACGCTTAGTGACAGATACTGCACAAAACATGACCACATAGAAACAGGCTTCATCCCAGTAGAATGAGATTGTCTTTGATATTGATAATATTTTCAAGCTTGAGAGAGCTGAGCTAATAGATCTTAGGAGAATCCTTATCAGTTACGGATCATTAAGCAAGGTTAGGCTGTAAGTGGTGGCTCAAGACTGTAATCCTAGCCCTGGGAGGCTGAGGTGAGAGGACTGCCTGAGCCTGCAGGCTTGAGACTAGCCTGGGAAACATAGTGAGACCTCATCTCTACAATAAGTCAAAATATTAACTGGGCATGGTAGTACACGTCTGTCGTTGCGGCCACTTGGAAGGTGGAGGCGGAAGGATCGCCAGAGCCCAGCAGGTCGACGCTGGGGTGACCATGAGCATGCCACTGCACTCCAGCCTGGGCAACGGAGTGAGACTCCAACTCAAAAGCAAAACAAAACAGAACAGAGAAAGATCATCAGGATTTCAGAGATGCCACCAACATCATGGTCTTTGAGAAAGAAGAAAGCTGACTGAAGTGCTGGAGGATATTTTTCAACCTACCTTCTTGCAGGATCCTCCCTAGGGGTCACCTAGATTTATCTGTGCCTGTTTCAATACAACTAGTAGACCAGGGCTCGTGAAGTTACTATAGGGTTTGGACTGTTCCTACTTTATTCTAATCTGAAGACTTTCAGGAGGGACACAGTATAAAGGCAGATATTCTTTGGGGAATTCCCCCTCCCCCATGGGATATGCGGGATCTGGGAGCTAATTCTGTTTGTGGTTCTGTAAATAGCTTTTTAATAAATATGAACAACAACCATCAAGAGGAATTCATATATGTTACAGCTGTTGCAGGCTGATTCTGGGGCTCTTGAAGCCCAAGAGGTAAAAAGGAGAAAGCATTTTGTATTCTTGCTGGCAACAGTACCGTGCCAGAATATTACAAGGTCATTTGCCAGACTACTTTATAGAAACCCCACAGGCAATTATACCCTTTCCTATGAGCTGAGAACTCATGCACTAGCTGACATCCTGACTGACTTGGAAGTGGTGTGTGGAACATGCTCTTGATTCTTGAGCATTTCATCGCTCTCTCCCATAGGACAGTCTGTTTTAAATGCGGTAGGCCAGGGTCAGAAGAGGGACAGGAGTATTGGGTAATCAGCAACATTATGGAGCTAGCTATTAGATGGTGAGGGTGTTGGGTGACCACACGCAGGGTAGGCAGCAGAGTGCTGAAATGACACATGAAGACGAGAAACAGAGTATAACTGGAATTGGGGCCAACTAGCTCCTAGGCTAAATATGAGAAAAGGCAAAAAACCTACAACCAGCACTGGCCTTTCCTGGCAATAGTAGCTGTTGTGCATTATTATTAGAGAAGGGAAGGCACATCTGGTTATATAGGCAACACTAGCAGGGCAATCTCTGGAAATGGGAGCAAGTTATATGTATGGGTGCGTGTGTGTATAAATGTATCATGTAGGTGGGTGAGTTTGTGAAATAGGTAGTGACTGTGTGTCTCCTGTAAATGAGGGGTCTGCTGTTCTTGACTGACTTCCCTACTTTGTTGGTCCTAGACATTCTAGTCTAGCCCATGGGGACACAGTGCCCCCCTGTGGTTGCCTGGTTCTTAGTAACTTTCCCAGGTTCATTCCTAAGGCTCCCTGTCCTACAGTCCATTGTTCTTTGTGGTTCTGTGCAGTAGCTGTATTGGGAGGTCCTGATATTATGATCAGAGCACAGAGGCTCAAGGGAGAGGTGGGGTGATTTTATAGAAGCTGAACCACAAACTCCCTACTTTTTGTCTCTGCTTCAGGTTTCTCCCCTCATTCTCAAGGAATGTCAGTTTTCCCAGATTCTAGGGATTGAAGCTGAAGATAACTAAGAGAAGATTCCATGAGAAAGAGAATAAAACCAGAGGAACAGGATGAAAAGAGTCTTATGGTCCAGATTGATAATTCTGGATTTTAGAGGGTTTATCTCTGAAGGTACATGCAAAACAGTGAGACTGCAGTAGAAGGGATAGATGTTAAACATTAAGGAATCTTTTGATGGTTTGGGAAAGTATTCGAGCAGGAGATGCCACCTTTCTAGAGAGATTTTAGGGTTAACTAGAAAGGGAGAGTCCGGGGTGTGGCGAGGGTAAATGGTTCCCTGAGCAATGTCATATGTTTGTACCCTCTATCATCACTAACGGCAGAACTTCCCCCAAACTGGTAAGCATATAGTAAAAGGAGAATACATTCTGTATTTGACATTCAACAAATCTAAGGACAGAAACTCAAAACACAATTAAAATTTTACAAATTCCACAACTGGTGCTTTGCAAGCATTCCCACAGACTGGTGCTTGGGGTTGTCATCCCTCTACACCCCTTTTGCTTCATTCTTGTCAGTGGCAATGGTCTCCACCCTCAGGTCACTGGGAGGAATGTGAGGGTGTCAGGTTGGTTGCCACATTCACACATACCAACCCACTCAGGTCTGGCAGCTGTTCCTTGTATACTATCAGACCAAGGCCAGGAGTGAGGAACTGCTTTCCGCAGTAAGGGTGGCAAGTCACTCTAGAGGGGCAAAGTGGCACAAATTGTCTCACAAGTTATTTGGAGTGCTTTGGTTTTTGTTCCTGGATGTGTCTTGTCCTCATGTGTCGATCTCTGACTGACCACCCACCTGGCTCCAGTATATTCCCATAGGCAGATGGGGAATAGCATAGAATAGGAATCAGAGTTTATCCGATTTCTGTTCTATGCTACTCCCCATCCACCTACATGATAGATTTATACACACTTTCATATGCACACATACATATTTTGCTCCCATTTCCAGAGATTGCCCTGCTAACAGTTGCTATGTAGGCAGATGTGCCTACTCTTCCATAATAATGCAAAACAGTACCTATTGGCAGGAAAGGCCAGTGCTGGTGTAGGTTTTTTGCTCTTTTTCGTGTTTCGCCTAGGAGCTCATTGGCTCCAATGATTCCAAGTATTCTCTGTTTCTTTTCTTCACTTGACATCCTACCATTCAGAGCAAACACTTAGCAAAGGAAAGATGGGGAGTTTAAAAGGTTATTTCAGAGAAAAATTCATGGGTGGCAGAAATGGAAAGTTGGCTCTAGGAAGGAGGCATTTGGAGGTCTAATTCTTCTATGTACTTTCTGTTTACGTATATTAAAAAATACATGCATGAGGGTAGAGAATGAAGGGTGGGGAAGGGGGGCAGGGACTGAAAAATGGAAAATTGTCACATAAACTCTATTTCAACTAGTTTTCTCTCATCCCTTTTCCAACCCTGCATGCTTTCCCTGATTTTTTTTGGGGGGGGGGTCAGAGTCTCACTCTGTTGCCCAGGTTGGAGTGCAGTGGACACTCACAGCTATTGCAGCCTCGACCTGCTGGGCTCAGGTGATTCTTCTGCCTCAGTCTTCCAAGTAGCTGGAACTACAGGCATTCTACACCACGCCTGGCTAATTTTTTTGGTTTTTAGTTGGAGTCTTACTCTGTTGTCCAGGCTGGGGTGCAGTGGCATGCTCATGGATATCCCAGCGTTGACTCGCTGGGCTCCAGCGATCCTTCCATCTCAGCCTTCCAAGTAGCTGGAAATACAGGCATGTGCTACCATCCCCGGCTAATTAAAAAAAAATTTTTTTTTTAATGTAGAGATGAGGTCTCGCCAAGTTGCTGGGGCTGGTCTTGAACCTGCGGGCTTAGGTAATCCACTTGCCTCAGTCTCCCAAAGTGCTGGGATTACAGCCTGAGCCACTGAACCCGACCTAATTTTTTTTTTTTTTATTGTAGAGATGAAGTCTCACCAAGTTCCCCAGGCGAGTCTCAAACCCGCGGGCTCAGGCAATCCACTCACCTCAGCCTCCCAAAGGCGCGGGATTATAGGCTGAGCCACCGAGCCCGGCTTCCAGCCTTCTTGTTTTCATCTGATTTAGAAGTCACGTTCATCCTCTGTTCCCTTCTAGTCCTCTTTGGCTCTTTGGTGGGAATTTTTATCTTTTGGAAACAGATTATTTCCGCGTCCTGGTCCTGATGTTCTCTCCTGATAATCTTGACATGGAGCCATTCTCTAGCTTTATTCCAGGTCTTAATACAATGTGGTTCAAACTAACATGGTTCTGGTCATAGTGGGTAAGAATTTTGGAGGAAAAAAAGGAAATGGCCGGAAAGAAAGCATTGATGGCTGAGTGCAGAGGAGACTAAAAGGGGAATTCAAGGGATCCTGGGATACGAGAAGGCAGAGAGTGCATGACTCACCCATGCTTGATATAGCCCAACCTCAACCTCATCTACCTCAAATGCTGTCAGCATCAGTGACTCAGGACATGGTGAAGGGCCCCAACAGTCTAATGCACTCTTCCTGAAGTCTCCTTTCTATAGCTGTACAAATCTGCACTAGAAGTAACTCTCTGGCTTCCATATAATCATGTAACTATTTTTTTTTTTTTTGAGTTGGAGTCTCACTCCATCACCCAGGCTAGAGTGCAGTGGCACACTCACGGCCACCCCAGTGTCGACCTGCTGGACTTGGGTGATCCTTCCACCTCAGCCTTCCAAGTAGCCGGAACTACATATGCATGCTACCATGCCTGGCTAATTTTTGTTTTATTGTAGAGATGAGGTCTCATCAAGTTCCCTGGACTGGTCTCAAACCTGTGGGCTCAGGCAATCCACTCGCCTTGGCCTCCCAAATTGCTGGGATTATAGGCTGAGCCACCGAGCCTGGTCATCATGTACCTTTCAATTCATTCCATTCAAAGTCCTGGCAAGATCACTTAAGTTGAAAGTAGAAGAGAATGGATGGTGTGATGGTGTGAGGGACATCTGTTTGCAGCTCTAGGTAGATCTCTTTATTATGCTCTGTGCCCCATGAGGCTGGCCGGTCTGCGATGCACTAACAGACATTTTTTTGTCCTCTGACATCTGTTTGGGTTCACACAGTAAGAGACACTGGCAGTAGGTCAGACAGTAGGAGAGTGAGTTTCTCCTCTGGCCCCTGCATGTTGGTTGCATCCCTCTACCAAAGGCCACAGCTCTTACTGAAAGGTCCTCTCCAGTTTCTTGTAATTGCTCCTTTCTCTTCAGCCTAGGTAACAGCATTGCTATTACTCAGCCCCAGGGTGTTGGACCATCATTTGTTGCTTTCTTCAAATCCTGCCCATACCTTACTAATTACTCCCTGTATTAACCTTGCCTCCATTGTCCAGTGTACTTTCTGCTTTCTTCAGATCCTAACATCTAGGTTGGGAACATGGGAGAGGTTGGTAGGTAAAGATAAGGAAGGAGAAGAGAATCTGTCTCTTGAGCTTCTCTTAGAATCATAGAAACAAGGCCTTGAAGCACAGCTATTAATAGCTATGTGGTCAAATCATTTAATTTTTCTGAATGCCAGTTTCCCTAGAGTTACTATGGAATAATGTCTACTTGTTGAGGTTGTAAGGATGTGATACTATATGTGAAAGCAATAGTATAGTCCCTGGCACATAGCAACTGCTCAGTGTAGATACTATAATATCATCATTACACACTGTTCTGAGTGTGTTACATTTTACTGTATTTAATATTGAAAGGAAAACACAATAGGAAGGGGCTTCAGGGAAATTATTTCCTGTGTTAGGCACCCCTCTCTCTCACTCTCATTTTTCTGAAGCTTATCTTCACACTGAACTCTGGGTGTATAGGCTGGGCTTGTGAGGAGGTTTGCATTTCTTACTTTGTAGGGAAGAGAATAGGATCCACAGGAGACAAACACTGAGATAAGAATGAAATGCAGGAAACTTGGTCCATGTTACGGTTTCCACACTGAAAATACTAGAAGGGTCAAACTAATGAGGGTAACAGCTCACAGGGCACATTTCCTCTTTCCCTGTTTCTCTATCTAAAGTCTGAGATATTTCTCCTTCTCATGAGTTGGGGGTTAGGCAACAGTCTTCCTGTTCCTCTTTAATTCCAGATAACCTGCTTTTGTATTTGTCCTTAGCAGTTTTTAAGAGAAGCAACACAGGGCAGGGGTTATTCAAACTGAAAGGCAATTGGTAGGACAGGCAGAAAGAAAGTCACTAAGTTGTGGCAGAGTCAAGTAATCACCCCAGGCATTTACCTGGCGCCTTTCTCCCTCTCTAAACACACTGCTTTTTAATCCCACTGCACGAGGCAGACAGAAGGAGAAAAAGCTTGAAAAAGAGCAACGATGTCCCTGAGGCCACAAAGGACTCAGTGTGAAAAGTAGGAACCTGAGAGAAAAAGACTCCATGTAGCCTGATCTCAAAAGTCTGTTGGACTAGTCAGAGCAGTATGGCAAGAGAAGGAAAAGTGGAAGTTAAATTATCACTTTTTGGGGATGATATGATTATATATCTAAAAAACCCTAAAGAGTCAGTCAAAAACCTCCTCACACTGATAAATGACTTTGGTAAAGTCTTGGGTTATAAGATCAATACGTGAAAGACAGTTGCATTTCTATACATCAACAACAAGCAGGCTGAGAACCAAATAAAAAGCACAATCCCATTTACAATAGCTACAAAACAACAACAACAAAAAACTTTGGCATTCACGAAACCAGAGAAGTTAAAGATTTATTTATTTACTTATTTTTGAGTTGGGGGTCTCACTCTGCCACCTAGGCTGGAGAGCAGTGGCCCGCTCATGGCCACTGCCATCTCAACCTGCTGGGCTCAGGTGATCCTTGCACCTCAGCCTCCCAAGTAGCTGGGACAACAGGCACGTGTCACCAAGGTTGGCTAATTTTTTGATTTATTGTAGAGACAAGGTCTCGCCAAGTTGCCCAGGCTGATCTCGAACCCCTAGTCTCAGGCACTCCTCTTGCCTCAGCATCCCAAAGTGCTGGGATTACAGGCTGAAGCCAACGCACCTGGCTGAGAAGTGAAAGACTTTAACAACAATAACTACAAAACTCTTCTCAAGGAAATCAAGGATGATACAAACAAATGGAAAAAGCATCCCATGCTAATGGAATGGGAGAACCAATACTGCCAAGAGGTCCATCCCACCCAAGGCAATCTACAGATTCAATGCAATACTTACCAAATTTCCAACATCATTTTTCACAGACCTAGAAACTAGATACAGAAATTCAAATGAAAGCAAAAAAGAGCATGAAAAGCAATCCTCAGCAAAAGGAACAAAGTTGGAGGTATCACACTTTCAGACTTTAAGCTTATTACTAGTCTATAGTAACCAAGATGGCATGTTACTGGTATAGAAATAGGTATATAGACCAATGGAAAAAGAAAGAGATACCAGAAATAAAACCATGGTCCCTCAACCAACTCGTCTTTGACAAAGCCATCAATAACAAACACTGGGGAAAGGAAGCCATATTTAGAAAGTGGTGCTGGAAAAACTGGGTAGCCACATGTAGAAGAATGAAAGTGGACTCCTACCTATCACTGTATACAAACATCAATTCAAAATGGATCAAGGACTTAAATGTAAAACCTCAAACTATAAAAATCTTAGAAGAAAACATAGGGAACACCCTTTTGAACATCAGAGTAGACAATGAATTCATAGCCAAGTCTTCAAAAGTCACTGCAACAAAAATTAATATAGGCAAGTGGGACCTTACCAAACTGAAATCATCAAGAGAAATCATCAAGAGAATTAGGAGACATCCCACAGAATGGGAAAAAATATTTGTAAACTATGCATCTCACAAAGGTCTAACAACCAGGATCTACAAGGAACTCAAACAAACTGAAAGGAAAAAAACTCCATTAAAAAGTGGACAAAAAGCTGGGCTCGGTGGCTCAGCCTGTAATCCCGTGCTTTCGAGGTGAGGTGATTGCCTGAGCCCGAGGGTTTGAGACCTGCCTGGGCAACTTGGCGAGACCTCATCTCTACAATAAATCAAAAATTAGCTGGACGTGGTAGCGCGCACCTGTAGTTCCAGCTACTGGGAAGGCTGAGGCGGAAGGATCGCTGGAGCCCAGCAGGTCGAGGCTGCGGTGGCTGGGAGCGGCCACTGCACTCCAGTCTGGGCAACAGAGTGAGACTCCAACTCAAAAAAAAAAAAGTGGACAAAGAAGCCAGGCACGGTATCTCACACCTGTAATCCCCACACTTTAGGAGGCAGAGGCGAGAGGATTGCCTGAGCTTGGGCTTCGAGACCAGTTTGAGCAACTTGGCAAGACCTCATCTTTACAATAATCAAAAAATTAGCCAGGCATGGTGGCGTGTGCCTGTGGTTCCATCTGCTTGGAAGGCTGAGGCAGAAGGATTACCTGAGCTTAGGAGGTCAGGACCATGGTGGCTGTGAGCGTGCCACTGCACTCTAGCCTGGGTGACAGACTCTGACTCAAAAAAGTGGACAAAGAACATGAACAGATACTTTTCAAAAGAAGATACAAACACCCAACAAACATATGAAAAAATGCTCAGTCTCACTAATCATCAGAGAAATGCAAATCAAGACTATAATGAGATACCACCTAACACTGGTAAAAATGGCTATCATTAACAAGTCAAAAAACAACAGGTGCTGGCAAGGCTGCAGAGAAAAGGGAATGCTTCTACACTGTTGGTGGTTCAAACTCTACAGAAAGCAGTGTGGCCATTTCTAAAAGAACTAAAAATTAGACTTCTATACAGTCCAGCAATCCCTCTCCTGTAAATATGCCTGGAGGAACATAAATCCTTCTACCAAAAAGACACCTGCACATACATGTTTATTGCTGCACCATTCACAATAGTAAAAACATAAAACCAACTCTAGATGCCCACCATTTTGTTTGGCTAAACAAAATGTGGTATAAATACATGATAGAATACAATGCAGCCAAAAGAAAACAAAATCATGGTCTTTGCAGCAACTTGGATGCAGTTGGAGACATCATACTAAGTAAACTATCACAGAAACAAAGAACTGAATATCGCATATTCTCACTTATAAGTGGGCTCTGAAGACTAGTCACAGTAGCACAAGAGTGGAATTGGCAGACACTGGGCACTGCTAGGGGAGGGAGGGGCCACATAAAACAACACAAAAGGTACCTGGTCCACGGTAAAGGGAAGAAAAGGCCAGTGAGAAACCCTAACATCATCTGCATGCAGTTTCCTTATGTAGCAAACCCTTAATTGTATCTCAAAGTTTAAAGTTACTCATGACTCTAAAAAAAATTTTTAAAAAGAAAAGTCTGTTGGACGTATTATGGGTGGCTGATGATTGGTTTGGGGAGTGGGGTAAGTACAGTTAGGATAGGAAAAGAATCGATGCTCTCAGCTTCTGTTTTTAAACTTATTTCCCTTTAAATGCTGGGAGCTCTGCCTCATTTTCTCAACTCCTGTTTGTAAGGTGGGAGGAAACTGTTGGAATTTTAGCCAGGTTCCCAGTCTGGGGGTGTGGCCAGCAACTCACAGGATGGCTAGAGGCCCTGATTCCAGCAGAAAATGCTGCATTCAACACTCACCCTTTCCATACCCCATTCTGACATGTCTTGTACCAGGCAGCTTCCAGGCAACCAGGAGAAATGAAATACAAGATGGCTGAAGGAGAAGGGCAAAATGGACATTTAATTACACACGGTAGTATAAATGGGACAGGAATCAAATCTGGAGTGTCTCTACACCAATTCTCCAGTTAACAGACACTCAACCTAAATGTGCTTTTCTCAGTCATGGATGCAAAATGAGATCTCATGTCAGGAAAAGCTAGTGTCCAGTCCATGAGAATGTCATTTAGTCTCAGTGAAGACACGCAGGAGGGTCAAAACCATTTGGGAGGCCTCTCCTGGGGATAGGGAGGTTGTTCTAGACAGGTCTATCAGAAAAGTTGGAAACGTCTCAGGCCCATAAAGCAATAAAGGCCATGAAGGCAAAACCAGCAGCTACACAGCCCCACTTGGCTAGAGGGGCCTCAGGACCAGCTAGCTCCCGGGGCAAAATTTCTAGGAAAGTGACATACAGGAATGTGCCAGCCGCCACACACTGTAAAACAGCCTGGACCAAGCCTTGCCCCCCTTCAGAGTTTCCTCCAGCCACAGCCAGCCCTAGGGCTAGGCCCACAGGGGACATGAGTGCTAATGATAGTATGGAGAACACGGCCCATCGTGACCCAGTGCCTAACTGCACGAGCCTCATTCCCACGCCAAACACTATGATCCCCTTATGAGCCAGGACAGCAAGACAGAGCTGGACAGTAGCTGCTACTGTTGGCTGCAGCCCCACAGCTAGACCTTCAAACACCGAGTGAAAGGAGAGTGAGAGCAAGAGGATGAGGGCCCGGAGGGGACCCCATGAGGGTGAGGGTTGAGGTCCATGGCTGTGGAGTTCAAGGACGTGAGCCTCATGTGATGCCTCCTCCTGCATGGTTGATCCTTTACCAGTCCCAGGACAGCACTGCAACACCAGTGACTCCAAAAAGAAGACAAAGAAGAAGCCCAGGGAGATGATGAGCTCTCCATAGGGATACTCCACCTAGGAATGGAAAGAGAGGCTGTGTGATGAGAAAGGAAGGGAACACAGTACGTTGGATGGACATGGAATTGGGAGATGGAAGAGAACGGGAAAACGTGGCAATAGATCATCAGAAAGGGTAGGGGAATGAAGCCAAGAGCGGGCATGCACATGGAACAAGGAAACAGGGACTATGGGACACATTATCAGTAGGGTTGGAAATATAAAAAAATGAAGTGAAGCATGTTAGGGGGTCCAGGGAAAGAATGAGAGAGTAAACCAAGAGGTTTTTCTGGGTTCCATAAACTCAGGAGGATTCAATTGGCTCCTCCTGTCCTCCACAATGCCTGAGCTGGGGAGAAGGGATTCTTGGTATTTCTCACATACTCCTCTCAAGAGGGTCTGGATATGAAACGACTGGTTCACTTCATATCCCTGAAGATAGGGGCTGGTGGGAGATACTTACATGAGCTGAATAAGCATCACCAGTAGAATTTTGCTCACTTGCTGTTCCATTCTAGGGAGAAAGCAGAAACAGATGTGGAATAAAGCAGCTCGGCTTGCTGTCCTGTTCCTTCAGCAATACTACTTTCCTTCAAGCCCAGTCTGACCTGCTCTCATCATTCCACATAAGACCTGTCTTCTTCCCTGTAGTTCCACCCATGTCCTTGGCTCTATCACTTTTCCTGCTTTCTTCCCTGGGTTCTGTTTATCATTCTGGCCTCACAGCCCTGCGGCTCAGCATCTCTGCGGCTCACCTGCACCATGACCTTCTGGATCTCTGAATCAATTTCCTCCAGGGCTTCAGCAGTCATGTGCATCAGGCCTGCTCCCAGGAAAACACCGGCAGAAACGCAGCCCAGGAGGCTGAGGATCCGCTGGTGACGACCTAAAAAGAAGCAGAAGTTACAACCCCACTGGCAGTGAAGAGATAGGCAAAGGTAAGGAGCAACAGGTAGCACCCAATACCCCAAGCGTGGGGGTGTTGAGAGAATCAGAGCAAGGCATCAGGATAGGGTGGAGGTGAGACTCAAGCTATGGAAGAGAGGTTGGGATAGGGCTAACCTGTGGCTGCAGCAATCTGGAACCATTTGAAGCAGATGGGAATAAGGCCACAGCCCAGAGTGAGGGTCAGCAGGGCAAACAGGCAGCCAATTTTCACTCCTAGTAATGTCTCCATCTCTGGAGTGTAGAATGAGCAGAGGACTCAGGACGAGAAATGGTATTATAATCTTTGGAGCCGAAGTGGTATCTTAGGTGGTCGAAGGTGGAGTATCCACTCCCGTTTCGGGAGACTGTTGGTATCTTCTTTCTGTTCTGTTCACCTCTGCTTGCGCCACATTGCATAGCTGACTTGGGCCCTGCCCCAGCTTCCCTCCCTCCCCCTACTTGGAGGCCCCTCCCCTGACTACGCCTTCCTGAGCTTGGAAACCAGAAACTCCAGACTCCCTGTCAGGCACAGCCCTGTGCTGTGTTTTCTTCAATGACATGACTAATTCAAGGGCTGTGGATAGTCTTAGTTCATGCCTGGGATTGGTTTGATCCAGAAAAGAAGTTTATGGTAGCTACTTACCAGTTGTTTTTTTGTTGGGGACAACCTGGTCCTGCCTCAGGACATTTGATCTAAGCCTTTCATACCCTCTCCACGCCATCCCAAGTCTTATAAATTGCAGTGCTGATACTTGAACTGTACCCTTTCAGAAGGGATTTGGGGCCACCTGGAGGTAAAGAGGTGGGGCTCAGAGGTGGTGCTGCTGCCACTCTATGGGAACTAGTAGGGGAGGGGACTCCTCTTCCTGTAACCCCAGAAAAATAGCTCCAGGCATAGAAATGTCCAGTGGTGAGTTGAGATTTCTGGCATTACAACACTACTACTGTCACGACTGTCACAACTTATGACTGTGCCCGTTTCCTGATAAGAACTGTGGGAGAGGAACTGTGGGAGAGTTTTAAGACAAAGGAAGTTGCTCTAGGTCCAAACTAGCAAGGCCTGGGAGAAAACAAATGAACTGAGTAAATGGAAGGATACTGCCTGGAGACACAGGCATAGAGATGGAAGATTCAGTCCTGATGGGGATGAACTCTTGCGGGAAATGCATGGGGCAAACTCTAGGGTAGCTGAGAGAGACCCTGGGGAAGGCAGAAGGGAAGGAGACAGAAGAAAAGAGACTAGGCAGCTGCTAGCTCCCCTATTCAGGTGGCCCACATAGCAACCCTGAGACCTGTTGAGCCAGTTCTCAGAGAGCTGGGGGCGGCTTTCCTCACTACTCCAGATTATCTTCCTGGGGAAGTCTTGGACTCTGGTAGTAGTATTCTTATGAGAGTGAGCTTAAGATCTATGTGAGAAGTTTAGCACCGAAAATCTGAGGATTTTCTTCATTACAGAATAGGCCAGGGCATTTGAACTCTATAACTTTACTTTATTTTTAGAGATGGGTCTCTTGCCCAGGCTGGAGTATAGGGGCTTTATCATAGGTCACTGCAACCTTGAGCTCCTGGGTTCAAGTGGCCCTCCTATCTTAGTCTCTCCAGTAGTTGGGACCACAGATACATGCCACCATGCCTGGCTTCTATACCTTTTAAGAATCTCAAGGCTGGGCATGGTGGCTGAAGCCTGTAACCCCAGCACTTTGGGAGACCGAGATGGGAGGATTGCCTGAGCTCAGGGTTCGAGACCAGTCTAGGCAACATGGTGAAACCTCATCTCTACAATAAATCAAAAAATAAGCTGGGTATTGTAGCATGTGCCTATAGTTCCAGCTACTTGGAAGGCTGAGGTAGAAGGATCGCCTGAGCCGAGCAGGTCGAGGCTGTGGTGGCCAGAAGCGGCCACTGCACTCCAGTCTGGGTGACAGAGTGAGACTCCAACTCAAATTTTAAAAAGTCACAAAATCCACTTCCCTTCTTTAAAAATTTATTGTTGTTATTATTAAAATCTCAAACACAGACATATGGGAGTACCAGCATTCCCACCCTGGATGCCAGGTAGCTTCAGTCTCAGCAAACATGATAGAAGAAAAAACTTGTTACATATCCTTGTCAATTTTCAGGAGGATCTTCAGCAGAGGATGGAGAAAGCTCAGATGCAGTGATCACAGGTAAAAGATCTCCCCAGGAGCTGACACGAGCACACCGATACAAATCCCTATGGAAAAGAGACATCAATGCGGGCTATAGGTTCCTGCCACATCCCACTAATTTTGGTGACATCTGCTATACCTGCCATGCTGGCGGGCTGTGATCACAGCATGCTGCATATGCCCATCTGGACAGCACAGGTGACAATGCACATGGCGAGGGCGCTTAAGGATAGGTTGAGTGATTCGGGGCCAGCGATTAGCCTCCTCTGGAGCTCCCCGGGCAAGAATCACCATAGAGAACCTTTCCTCCCTTGGTTTCTTGTTCTAAGATAAGGACATAGAGTCTGTTAACAGGAAAAAGATATGGCAAAAAGATTTTTATGTACTTTCCCTTAATTCCTGCAGTACTTTTTCATGTGGTATAAATCATATACAAGTAGGTCCTTAAGTTTCCAGGCTATTCTATGAATTCTCCAACTCCCTCCACCTCTGATTCTTTTTCTTCCTGCTTTCCGAGGCTATGTTCTCCCTGCTGCAATATCTCCAAGGTACATACCCAGCTGAAGGGGATGGGATGGTAAGCCTGGGATAAGCTACAGGCCAAGGGCTTAGAGGCTGTCAACTGCGGACAAGGAAGTTCATGGGGACACTGTGAACATACATTAAAAACATGAGTTAAGAAAAAGAACCATTAAAAAAAAAAGAAAAGAAAAAGAGCCATTGATCATAACTTAAAAACCAAGAATGAGAGAGTTAAGAGGGGTCAGGAAGAGAGCCAGAGAAATCATTAGGTAGGAACTGGATAGGAACACGAGGCAGTGGAGAGTGGCTTAGTTTTCTCTGCCACTTTTCCTGGTCACAACTGAGTTCAGATCTATGTGCTAGGACAGACAGAAGTAATACTCACAGGTGCAAAGACAAAACCAGGTCGAGGGTCCAAAGGTGACTTCTCTCTTGTCTTAAATCAAAGAAAATCAAACAAATAAAACTATGCCTGAAGGGTTAGTTTTCATAACTCAATTTCTGCAGTCAGTAAATTGAGGATTCCTTTAACATTCAATTCTAATAATGATTAACTATGTCCTTTGAATTAAGCTGGCTGCATCTTTAATACTCCAAACAAAGAACGTTCTCTTTGCAGGAGAAAGACAGAAGTTTGGCACAATATATGTACACTCCCTTGTCAGCAATGTCCACTCTAAAAAAAATTCCACTCCAGGACAATTAAATTTATGATTTATACTGAAGGCTGGGCACGGTGGTTCCCGCCTATAACCCCGGCACTTTGGGAGGCGGAGCTGAGAGGACTGCCAGAGCCCGTGGGTTTAAGACCAGCTCGGGCAACTTGGTGATACCTCATCTCTACAATAAATCAAAAAATTAGCTGAGCATGGTGGTGTGTGCCTGTAGTTCCAGCTACTTGGAAGGCTGAGACAGAAGGATCATCTGAGCCCAGCAGGTCGAGGCTGCAGTGGCCAGGAGCGTGCCACTGACCTCCAGCCTGGGTGACAGTGAGACTCTAACCCCCCCAAAAGCACACACAAATATATATATATATATATATATATACACACACACACACACATACTGGTTGTCCTACAGTGACAAAGTTCTTGGCTCAGCAATGCCCCTGATTAGGAATCAGTAAACTTTCTTTTAAAGGGTCAGAGAGTGGGTAACATCTGTCTCTGTCCCAGCTACTCAACTCTGCTATTTGTAGTGTGAAAGCAGTCAGAGACAAGAGGCACGAACAAGCATGGCTCATAAAAAAACAGGTGGCAGGTTGAATTTGATCCACAAACCCTTATTTGCCAACCACCATTCTGTATCATCATGACTTCATATGGCCAAGTTTCCTAAGAGTCAAATTTACCATTGTATGAACAGAGTCTCTTTAGTTTTCAAGGGAGCAACAGTAATTGGTGACAGATGGGTAGGGGAAGGAGCGAAGGAAGGAACCTTACCTTAAGGACCAGGTCCCTGGCATCCATGAGAAGGCGGTGCCCAGCTTTTGTTCCATTCTCCACTAATACCTGTTCATGAATGGGGAACATAAGCAGAAGCCCTGAATTACATGAAAGTATCAATGTCAATAGCTCTGTAAGAGCAAACACAGATGGAAATGGGCATGGGGATGGAGACCCTTAAAGAGGGACAGAGAAACCCACAGAGCAGAAAAATATTCAAGAATGAAGACAAAAAAGGAAAGACATGAAATCCTTGAAGCTGCTTTAAACTTGAGGGGAAAATGTGACTTCAACTCACCAGGAAATGACTTGTCTTGCGCCACAAGGTTTGAATTACCTCAGTACGGTCAGCCTTGCTGGGCAGTTCACTTAAGGAAAAGGCTGATACTATCACATCAAATTGTACCTGAGAAGCAAGACAAGGAACATGACAGACCCAACATCTCTCAATTCTGAGAGTGCAGCAAAATTCTATCTCCCAAATTTATTCTAACACTGAGTGCTGGGTTGCAAAGCTAGGGCTATAGTTTTCCATCTACAAAATTTCACATTTAGAACACTCTAAATACTACTTGCCTTGGGTGATACTGGTAGAAACTGTCTGAAAAAGACACCTGGAATATGAGGCTCCCCAGAATCTGAACCATCTGTGGAGGAAAAAAGAGACATGGCAACTATGAGGGTATAGGAAGTCAATAGCCACGGGTATAAATTGAAGAGGTATCCAGACAAGACACCTGGCCCTGAGAATGACAAATACTAGGTAAGAGTGAAATGCAATAATGTAAGTAAATACTAAAACGGGCAGTGAAAACATCAGAGCTCCTGTCTTGTTAACTTTACCCAACCCATCCTTGTTCCAGCAAAGACTTCTAGCATCCTCTACTTTCTAACTGACCACAGGACAGAAGACCAGATTAATCTTAACTTTTATTACCCCTCCCCCATTTCCTAATAAAACACCGTTTCTAGAACTCTTTTGCTTTCTTAACTTCCTTAACTTTGGAAGTAGCCTTCTTTGTAGCCTGTTCTCACCTTTCAGTAGTTTTTCTGCCAAATCCAACATAGCAGCTGAACTGTCCACACACATATACTCATGTAGGCTCTGGCCCCAAGTACTGTGAGCAGCCCTAAGATGGTAAAATATAAATCACTAATTCTTGTGACAACGAGTCATCCCTTTTGAGTTGGAGTCTCATTCTGTCATCCAGGCTGGAGTATAGTGACACACTCATGGCCACTGCAACCTCGACCTGCTGGGCTCAGGCGATCCTTCCACCTCAGTCTTCCAAGTAGCTAGAACTACAGGTGTGAGCCACCACATCTGGCTAATTTTTTGATTTATTGTAGAAATGAAGTCTTGCCAAGTTGCCCAGGTTGGTCTCGAAATCCTAGTCTCAGGCAATCCTCTTACCTTGGCCTCCCAAAGTGCTGGGGATTACAGAATTGAACCACTGCGCACGGCCGAGAAACTTTCTTTAACCCTGTGTTTGTTAGTTCTAGCTTTAGAGCCATACTTACTACTCCAGTATCAAGAGACTGGGAAGCCAGAGAGAAAATAGGAAAGTTGGGAACCTAGACTGTTTCTGCCCTCAGATTAGGCAAGGCGGAAGAAGGTATATACGGATTGGGGCCAGAAAGTAAAGACATGTCAATGACAAAAGGCTCATGTTGAGAAAGATTGAAAAGGAAAAAAATTTCATATAGGGTATAGGTTTTATATATCAGTCAAAATTATTTTATCTACAAAAAGTTTTTTGAGTCTGCCTTTTTTAAAGGAGTTGTAAATGAAAAAAGAAAATAATAATATTGGCTGGGCACAGTGGCTCAGCCTATAATCCCAGAACTTTGGGAGGCTGAAGCGAGAGGATTGCCTGAACCCTGGGGTTTGAGACCAGCTGGGTAACTTGGTGAGATCTCGTCTCTACTATAAATCAAAAAATAAGCCGGGCGTGGTAGCACATGCCTGTAGTTCCAGCTACTTAGAAGACTGAGGCGGAATTATCACCTAAGCCCAGCAGGTCAAGGCGGCAGTGGTTGTGAACGTACCACTGCATCCCAGCTTGGGTGACAGAGTGATATTCCAACTCAAAAAAAAAAGTTACTCACCAGGTGACAGAACCAGTACCCGAGCCAAAGTCCATCAGGGTTTGTGGCTGAAACTCTGGAATTCGAGCCCTGATCTGAAGAAATATAAATACCGCGAAATAGGTTCATTAGATACTTATTTAGGGTCTTTGTAAATATGAATTAGGGGACTATGACAGAGGAAGCGACATGTGAATGTATTATGAGAATCGATGTAAATACAGAATAGGAAGCTCTTAAAGCAGTGGTTCTAAGCCTTTTTTGGATAACAGAGTCTTTCCAGAGAATAAAGAGAGCCTGTTTATTAATTTTTTCAACTTAAACATTTTTTTTAGAGGTAGGGCCTCACTCTGTCATCCATGTTGGGTGAAGTGGAGATCACCACTCACTTCAGTCTTGAACAGGGCTCAAGTAATCCTCCTGCCTCAGCCTCCCAAGTAGCTGGGACTATAGGCATGTGCCACCATGCCTGGCTGACAGCCTCTTTAAAAAAGGCATATGAAATGTCCCAAGAATATCTAACCTAGAAAACTACTTTATGATAAAGGGAACTGATGATAAAAGGGTTCTGGTTGGAAGTTGAATTTCACCTCATGGAATGCTCTGGAGACTGCTGCAAAGCCACCATCCAGTCTTGCTGCCATATACACCAGGCTGAGTCCCTCATTGTAGCTGCCATAAAAACAAGAGAGTCATACCCATAGGGAAATAACCTCAATCCCATAGTTACCCTAGTTATTTTTGGAAAATGACATCTTGGGAAAGGGTTCTGCCTCTTTTTTTTTTTGAATTGGAGTCTCACTGTCGCCCAGACTGGAGTGCAGTGGCTGCTCCCGGCCACCGCAGCCTCGACCTGCTGGGCTCTGGCGATCCTTCCGCCTCAGCCTTCCAAGT